>NW_027032413.1:0-4703 GCF_034236695.1 Oncorhynchus nerka
CTAGACCAGTTAACCCACTGTTCCACTGTTCCTAGGCCAGTTAACCCACTGTTCCTAGACCAGTTAACCCACTGATCCTAGACCAGTTAACCCACTGTTCCTAGACCAGTTAACCCACTGTTCCTAGACCAGTTAACCCCACTGTTCCTAGACCAGTTAACCCACTGTTCCTAGACCAGTTAACCCACTGTTCCTAGACCAGTTAACCCACTGTTCCTAGACCAGTTAACCCACTGTTCCTAGACCAGTTAACCCACTGTTCCTAGACCAGTTAACCCACTGTTCCTAGACCAGTTAACCCACTGTTCCTAGACCAGTTAACCCCACTGTTCCTAGACCAGTTAACCCCTGTTCCACTGTTCCTAGACCAGTTAACCCACTGTTCCTAGACCAGTTAACCCACTGTTCCTAGACCAGTTAACCCACTGTTCCTAGACCAGTTAACCCACTGTTCCTAGACCAGTTAATCCACTGTTCCTAGACCAGTTAACCCACTGTTCCACTGTTCCTAGACCAGTTAACCCACTGTTCCTAGACCAGTTAACCCACTGTTCCTAGGCCAGTTAACCCACTGTTCACTGTTCCTAGACCAGTTAACCCACTGTTCCTAGACCAGTTAATCCACGTTCCACTGTTCCTAGACCAGTTAACCCCCTGTTCCTAGACCAGTTAATCCACTGTTCCACTTTCCTTGGACAGTTAACCCCCTGTTCCTAGACCAGTTACCCCACTGTTCCTAGACCAGTTAACCCACTTTCCTAGACCAGTTAACCCACTGTTCCTAGACCAGTTAACCCACTGTTCCTAGACCAGTTAACCCACTGTTCCCCTGTTCCTAGACCAGTTAACCCACTGTTCCTAGACCAGTTAACCCCCTGTTCCACTGTTCCTAGACCAGTTAACCCACTGTTCCTAGGCCAGTTAACCCACTGTTCCTAGACCAGTTAACCCACTGTTCCTAGACCAGTTAACCCACTGTTCCTAGACCAGTTAACCCCCTGTTCCTAGACCAGTTAACCCCCTGTTCCACTGTTCTAGACCAGTTAATCCCCTGTTCCACTGTTCCTAGACCAGTTAACCCACTGTTCCTAGACCAGTTAACCCCCTGTTCCTAGACCAGTTAACCCACTGTTCCCCTGTTCCTAGACCAGTTAATCCACTGTTCCACTGTTCCTAGACCAGTTAACCCCCTGTTCCTAGACCAGTTAACCCACTGTTCCTAGACCAGTTAATCCACTGTTCCACTGTTCCTATTGTTGGAATTACTTGTTAGATATTACCTGCATTAGTCGGGACTAGAAGCCACAAGCATTTCACTACACTCGCATTAACATCGCTAACCATGTGACCCATAACGCTTGCTAACTCATGGCGACCACTAACATCTGCTAACCATGTGACCAGCAACATCTGCTAACCATGTGACCATTAACATCTGCTAACCATGTGACCAACAACATCTGCTAACCATGTGATCAACTAACATCTGCAACATATGACCATCTAACAATTCCAAAACTACTGTCTTATACACAGTGTAAGGGATAAAGAATATGTACATAAGGATATATGAATGAGTGATGGTACAGAGCAGCATACAGTAGATGGTATCGAGTACAGTATATACATATGAGATGAGTATGTAGACAAAGTAAACAAAGTGGCATAGTTAAAGTGGCTAGTGATACAGTGACATAAGAATGCAGTCGATGATCTAGAGTACAGTATATACATATGCATATGAGATGAATAATGTAGGGTAAGTAACATTATATAAGGTAGCATTGTTTAAAGTGGCTAGTGATATATTTACATCATTTCCCATCAATTCCCATTATTAAAGTGGCTGGAGTTGGGTCAGTGTCAATGACAGTGTGTTGGCAGCAGCCACTCAATGTTAGTGGTGGCTGTTTAACAGTCTGATGGCCTTGAGATAGAAGCTGTTTTTCAGTCTCTCGGTCCCAGCTTTGATGCACCTGTACTGACCTCGCCTTCTGGATGATAGCGGTGAACAGGCAGTGGTTCGGTGGTTGATGTCCTTGATGATCTTTATGGCCTTCCTGTAACATCGGGTGGTGTAGGTGTCCTGGAGGGCAGGTAGTTTGCCCCCGGTGATGCGTTGTGCAGACCTCACTACCCTCTGGAGAGCCTTACGGTTGAGGGCGGAGCAGTTGCCGTACCAGGCGGTGATACAGCCCGCCAGGATGCTCGATTGTGCATCTGTAGAAGTTTGTGAGTGCTTTTGGTGACAAGCCGAATTTCTTCAGCCTCCTGAGGCTGAAGAGGCGCTGCTGCGCCTTCTTCACGACGCTGTCAGTGTGAGTGGACCAATTCAGTTTGTCTGTGATGTGTATGCCGAGGAACTTAAAACTTGCTACCCTCTCCACTACTGTTCCATCGATGGGATAGGGGGTGTTCCCTCTGCTGTTTCCTGAAGTCCACAATCATCTCCTTAGTTTTGTTGACGTTGAGTGAGGTTATTTTCCTGACACCACACTCCGAGGGCCCTCACCTCCTCCCTGTAGGCCGTCCTGTCGTTGTTGGTAATCAAGCCTACCACTGTTGTGTCGTCCGCAAACTTGATGATTGAGTTGAGGCGTGCGTGGCCACGCAGTCGTGGGTGAACAGGGAGTACAGGAGAGGGCTCAGAACGCACCCTTGTGGGGCCCCCGTGTTGAGGATCAGCGGGAGGAGATGTTGTTGTTTACCCTCACCACCTGGGGGCGGCCCGTCAGGAAGTCCAGTACCCAGTTGCACAGGGGGGTCGAGACCCAGGGTCTCGAGCTTGATGACGAGCTTGGAGGGTACTATGGTGTTGAATGCCGAGCTGTAGTCGATGAACAGCATTCTCACATAGGTATTCCTCTTGTCCAGGTGGGTTAGGCAGTGTGCAGTGTGGTTGAGATTGCATCGTCTGTGGACCTATTTGGGCGGTAAGCAAATTGGAGTGGGTCTAGGGTGTCAGGTAGGGTGGAGGTGATATGGTCCTTGACTAGTCTCTCAAAGCACTTCATGATGACGGAAGTGAGTGCTACGGGCGGTAGTCGTTTAGCTCAGTTACCTTAGCTTTCTTGGGAACAGGAACAATGGTGGCCCTCTTGAAGCATGTGGGAACAGCAGACTGGTATAGGGATTGATTGAATATGTCCGTAAAACACACCGGCCAGCTGGTCTGCGCATGCTCTGAGGGCGCGGCTGGGGATGCTGCCTGGGCCTGCAGCCTTGCGAGGGTTAACACGTTTAAATGTCTTACGGGCAAAAAAGTTATTTAGTCTGCCTGGGAGCAAGACATCCTGTCCGTGACTGGGCTGGGTTTCTTCTTTGTAGTCCGTGATTGACTGTAGACCCTGCCACATGCCCTTGTGTCTGGAGCCATTGAATTGAGATTCACTTGCCTGTACTGACGCTAGCTTGCCAGCCTTTGCGGAGGGAATACGTATTGTTTATGGCCTGACATATTACCAGACACCTTGCCCTGATTAAAAGCAGTGGTTCGCGTTTGCTTCACGCGAATGCCGCCATCAATCCACGGTTTCTGGTTTGGGAATGTTTTTATCGTTGCTATGGGAACGATATCTTTCGGACGCACGTTCTAATGAATCTCAAGCACATGCGACCAATAACATCTGCTAATCATGTGACCAATACACATCTGCTAACCATGTGACCAATAACATCTGCCTAACCATGTGATTCCAATAACATCTGCTAACCAGGTGACCAATAACATCTGCTAACCATGTGACCAATAACATCTGCTAACCATGTGACCATTAACATCTGCTAACCATGTGACCAATAACATCTGCTAACCATGTGACCAATAACATCTGCTAACCATGCTGACCATTAACATCTGCTAACCATGTGACCAATATCATCTGCTAACCATGTGACCAATAACATCTGCTAACTATGCGACCATTAACATCTGCTAACCATGTGACCATTAACATCTGCTAACCATGTGACCTATAAAGTTGGATTTGATTGGATGTTCTGGACCTACCAGTCATCTTAATGAAGAATCTCAAATATAAAATAACATTACGCTTCACCTGCAGTAACATCAATAACCAATAACCACAACCAATAATCAATAACCATCAATTTGATTTGATTTAGTGACGATGTTAACAGAGACGTGACGTGACTTAATCCACTGAACATGACGCGTGTGTGTGTGTGTGTGTGCGCCTGTGTGTGTGTGTGTGTGTGTGTCGCCTGTGTGTGTGCCTGTGTGTGTGTGTGTGTGTGTGTGTGTGTGTGTGTGTGTGTGCGTGTGTTCTAGCGAAATGCTTCATAATGACAACTAGGTCAGGATGAAATTGGAGAGAAAGAAATGAACAGAATGTTTGGGGAAAAAGAGGAGGAGAGGAGAGTGGGGAGAGAAAGAATGAGAGAGAGAGTAGAAGATAAATATACTGTATATATGTTTGAAAAAGAGAGAGGGAGGGAGGGAGGGAGGGAGGAGGGAGGAGGGAGGGAGAGAGGGAGGGAGGGAGGAGGGAGGGAGGTGGCTCTGTGCAGAGAGAGAGAGACAGAGAGAGAGGTGTGGCTCAGCGCAAGAGAGATGTGGCCCAGCGCAGAGAGAGAGAGACAGAGAGATGTGGGTCAGCGCAGAAGAGGGAGAGATGTGGCTCAGCGCAGAGAGAGAGGAGATGTGGCTCAGTGCAGAGAGAGAGAGAGAAGTTGCTCTATGC
>NW_027032414.1:0-4705 GCF_034236695.1 Oncorhynchus nerka
TTGCCACGAGATGGCATAGCAGTTCCCAGACGTCTTTTGTCCTCGTCTTTGTCGTGTGGATGTATATATATATATTTACAACTTTTTCACATACATTTTTATTTTTATTTTCCATCAAGCTCATCTTCAATACACTCTCCTGCAACCTGCCTCACCAATGATTGATATGTATAAATACGTATTATTTACCTCAAATCTGCAATCAAATCTGCAATCCTCCAAGAAGCTAGCCAGAAGCTAGCCAGAAACTCAAGAAGCTAGCCAGAAGCTAGCCAGAAGCTAATCAGAAGCTAGTTAGCTTCTTTACTGGCAACTTCGTTAGTATTCAGCTAACCACGGTTTGTGGTCATCAGCTATCCTTTAACTCGAAAATCTATCGCCAGTTTTGTGCGGCGCAGCGTGGCTCCGAACGGAACATACCGGACCGATTTTTCTCTCCATGTCCTGGATTTCAACTGCTCTCTGGACATTCACTCCCGGATCTCACAGCTAGCTGGCTGCTATCCGTGTGTCTATCTGCTTTCGTCGATTCCGGAGCAAACATCAATTACTCCGGAGCTAGCCAGCTCACGTCAATCACTCCTGGGCTGCAGTCACCTATCCGGACCCGTTTTACTGCCTCGCGGGCCCACCGGGCCTTCACAACTGGAATGCCTGACGTTATCTGCCCGAGGAGATCCGGCTGGCTCCTCCGTCGCGGCGTTACCTGAACGCCCATCTCTGCTGACCTGCTAACCGTTAGCTGTCTTACGGCTGCTCTCAGAACAACAATCGGACAATTTATTTATTTTTATTATTATTATGTTTCTTCTTGGCCTCTATAACTATATCTATTGTTTTTATTTTTTTGTTGTTGTGTGATTTGGACTAATCCCCTCTACAACACGGAGACTCCACTAATCTCTACTGGCGGACGCAAGAGGTGGCTAACAACAGACCTCCATCCTATGCTAGCTTGCTACCGATGTCCTGGCTAGCTGTCTAAATCGCCGTGACCCCCAAACCAACCTCTCCACTCCTGGACCCTTTTGATCACTTTCGACTAAGGATGCCTCTCCTTAATGTCAATATGTCTTGTCCATTGCTGTTCTGGTTAGTGTTTATTGGCTTATTTCACTGTAGAGCCTCTAGTCCTGCTCACTATACCTTATCCAACTTATTAGTTCCACCACCCACACATGCAATGACATCTCCTGGTTTCAATGATGTTTCTAGAGACAATATCTCTCTCTTCATCACTCAATACCTAGGTTTACCTCCACTGTATTCATCCTACCATACCTTTGTCTGTACATTATACCTTGATGCTGTTTTATCAGCCCCCAGAAACCTCCTTTTACTCTCTGTTCCAGGCGTTCTAGACGACCAATTCTTATTGCTTTTAGCCGTACCCTTATTCTTCTCCTCCTATGTTCCTCTGGCGATGTAGAGGTGAATCCAGGCCCTGCAGTGCCTAGCTCCCTCCTATTCCCCAGGCGCTCTCTTTTGATGACTTCTGTAACCGTAATAGCCTTGGTTTCATGCATGTTAACATTAGAAGCCTCCTCCCTAAGTTTGTTCTTTTCACTGCTTTAGCACACTCTGCCAACCCGGATGTTCTAGCTGTGTCTGAATCCTGGCTTAGGAAGACCACCAAAAATTCAGAAATTTTAATTCCAAACTACAACATTTTCAGACAAGATAGAACTGCCAAAGGGGCGGTGTTGCAATCTACTGCAAAGATAGCCTGCAGAGTTCTGTCCTACTATCCAGGTCTGTACCCAAACAATTTGAACTTCTACTTTTAAAAATCCACCTCTCTAAAAACAAGTCTCTCACCGTTGCCGCCTGCTATAGACCACCCTCTGCCCCCAGCTGTGCTCTGGACACCATATGTGAACTGATTGCCCCCATCTATCTTCAGAGCTCGTGCTGCTGGCGACCTAAACTGGAACATGCTTAACACCCCAGCCATCCTACAATCTAAACTTGATGCCCTCAATCTCACACAAATTATCAATGAACCTACCAGGTACCCCCCAAAGCCTTAAACACGGGCACCCTCATAGATATCATCCTAACCAACTTCCTCTAAATACACCTCTGCTGTCTTCAACCAAGATCTCAGCGATCACTGCCTCATTGCCTGCATCCGCAATGGGTCAGCGGTCAACGACCTCCACTCATCACTGTAAACGCTCCCTGAAACACTTCAGCGAGCAGGCCTTTCTAATCGACCTGGCCGGGGTGTCCTGGAAGGATATTGATCTCATCCGTCAGTAGAGGATGCCTGGATATTTTAAAAATGCCTTCCTAACAATCTTAAATAAACATGCCCCATTCAAGAAAATTAGAACCAGGAACAGATATAGCCCTTGGTTCTCCCCAGACCTGACTGCCCTTAACCAACACAAAAACATCCTATGGCGTTCTGCATTAGCATCGAACAGCCCCCGTGATATGCAGCTGTTCAGGGAAGCTAGAAACCGTTATACACAGGCAGTTAGAAAAGCCAAGGCTAGCTTTTCAAGCAGAAATTTGCTTCCTGCAACACTAACTCAAAAAGTTCTGGGACACTGTAAAGTCCATGGAGAATAAGAACACCTCCTCCCAGCTGCCCACTGCACTGAAGATAGGAAACACTGTCACCACTGATAAATCCACCATAATTGAGAATTTCAATAAGCATTTTTCTACGGCTGGCCATGCTTTCCACCTGGCAACTCCTACCCCGGTCAACAGCACTGCACCCCCAACAGCAACTCGCCCAAGCCTTCCCATTTCTCCTTCTCCCAAATCCATTCAGCTGAAGTTCTGAAAGAGCTGAAAAATCTGGACCCCTACAAATCAGCCGGGCTAGACAATCTGGACCCTTTCTTTCTAAAATTATCTGCGAAATTGTTGCCACCCTATTACTAGCCTGTTCAACCTCTCTTTCGTGTCATCTGAGATTCCCAAAGATTGGAAAGCAGCTGCGGTCATCCCCCTCTTCAAGGGGGGACACTCTTGACCCAAACTGCTACAGACCTATATCTATCCTACCATGCCTTTCTAAGGTCTTGAAAGCCAAGTCAACAAACAGATTACCGACCATTTCGAATCTCACCATACCTTCTCTGCTATGCAATCTGGTTTCAGAGCTGGTCATGGGTGCACCTCAGCCACGCTCAAGGTCCTAAGCGATATCTTAACCGCCATCGATAAGAAACATTACTGTGCAGCCGTATTCATTGATCTGGCCAAGGCTTTCGACTCTGTCAACCACCGCATCCTCATCGGCAGACTCGACAGCCTTGGTTTCTCAAATGATTGCCTCGCCTGGTTCACCAACTACTTCTCTGATAGAGTTCAGTGTGTCAAATCGGAGGGTCTGCTGTCCGGACCTCTGGCAGTCTCTATGGGGGTGCCACAGGGTTCAATTCTTGGACCGACTCTCTTCTCTGTATACATCAATGAGGTCGCTCTTGCTGCTGGTGAGTCTCTGATCCACCTCTCGCAGACGACACCATTCTGTATACTTCCGGCCCTTCTTTGGACACTGTGTTAACAACCCTCCAGGCAAGCTTCAATGCCATACAACTCTCCTTCCGTGGCCTCAATTGCTCTTAAATACAAGTAAAACTAAATGCATGCTCTTCAACCGATCGCTACCTGCACCTACCCGCCTGTCCAACATCACTACTCTGGACGGCTCTGACTTAGAATACGTGGACAACTACAAATACTTAGGTGTCTGGTTAGACTGTAAACTCTCCTTCCAGACCCATATCAAACATCTCCAATCCAAAGTTAAATCTAGAATTGGCTTCCTATTTAGCAACAAAAGCATCCTTCACTCATGCTGCCAAACATACCCTTGTAAAATTGACCATCCTACCAATCCTCGACTTTGGCGATGTCATTTACAAAATAGCCTCCAATACCCTACTCAACAAATTGGATGCAGTCTATCACAGTGCAATCCGTTTTGTCACCAAAGCCCCATATACTACCCACCATTGCGACCTGTACGCTCTCGTTGGCTGGCCCTCGCTTCATACTCGTCGCCAAACCCACTGGCTCCATGTCATCTACAAGACCCTGCTAGGTAAAGTCCCCCTTATCTCAGCTCGCTGGTCACCATAGCATCTCCCACCTGTAGCACACGCTCCAGCAGGTATATCTCTAGTCACCCCAAAACCAATTCTTTCTTTGCCGCCTCTCCTTCCAGTTCTCTGCTGCCAATGACTGGAGCAGACTACAAAATCTCTTAAATTGGAAACACTTATCTCCCTCACTAGCTTTAAGCACCAACTGTCAGAGCATCTTACAGATTACTGCACCTGTACATAGCCCACCTATAATTTAGCCCAAACAACTACCTCTTTCCCAACTGTATTTAATTTATTTATTTATTTTGTCCTTTGCCCCATTATTTTTATTTCTACTTTGCACATTCTACCTCTTTCCCAACTACCATTCCAGTGTTTTACTTGCTATATTGTATTTACTTTGCCACCATGGCCTTTTTGCCTTACCTCCTTCTCACCTAATTTGCTCACATTGTATATAGACTTGTTTTTTACTGTATTATTGACTGTATGTTTGTTTTACTCCATGTGTAACTCTGTGTCGTTGTATGTGTCGAACTGCTTTGCTTTATCTTGGCCAGGTCGCAATTGTAAATGAGAACTTGTTCTCAACGCTTACCTGGTTAAATAAAGGTGAAATAAAAAAAAAAAATAAA
>NW_027032415.1:0-4708 GCF_034236695.1 Oncorhynchus nerka
CTACTTGGTGTCACTCTGACAGTACTGCTACATGGTGTCACTCTGACTGTATTACCCCTACTCACATGGTGCGTCACTCTGACAGTACTAGTGCATGGTGTCACTCTGACAGTACTACTGCATGAGTGTCACTCTGACAGTACTGCTGCATGGGGTCACTCTGACAGTACTACTGCATGGTGTCACTCTGACAGTACTACTGCATGGTGTCACTCTGACAGTACTACTGCATGGTGTCACTCTGACAGTACTGCTGCATGGGTGTCACTCTGACAGTACTGCTGCATGGGTGTCACTCTGACAGTACTGCTGCATGGTGTCCTCTGACAGTACTGCTACATGGTGTCACTCTGACAGTACTACTGCATGGTGTCACTCTGACAGTACTACTACATGGTGTCACTCTGACAGTACTACTGCATGGTGTCACTCTGACAGTACTACTGCATGGTGTCACTCTGACAGTACTACTGCATGGTGTCACTCTGACAGTACTACTGCATGGTGTCACTCTGACAGTACTACTGCATGGTGTCACTCTGACAGTACTACTGCATGGTGTCACTCTGACAGTACTACTACATGGGGTCACTCTGACAGTACTACTGCATGGTGTCACTCTGACAGTACTGCTGCATGGGGTCACTCTGACAGTACTACTGCATGGTGTCACTCTGACAGTACTACTGCATGGTGTCACTCTGACAGTACTACTGCATGGTGTCACTCTGACAGTACTACTGCATGGTGTCACTCTGACAGTACTGCTGCATGGTGTCACTCTGACAGTACTACTGCATGGTGTCACTCTGACAGTACTGCTGCATGGTGTCACTCTGACAGTACTACTGCATGGTGTCACTCTGACAGTACTGCTTCATGGTGTCACTCTGACAGTACTGCTACATGGTGTCACTCTGACAGTACTGCTGCATGGTGTCACTCTGACAGTACTGCTACATGGTGTCACTCTGACAGTACTACTGCATGGTGTCACTCTGACAGTACTACTGCATGGTGTCACTCTGACAGTACTGCTGCATGGTGTCACTCTGACAGTACTACTGCATGGTGTCACTCTGACAGTACTACTGCATGGTGTCACTCTGACAGTACTACTGCATGGTGTCACTCTGACAGTACTGCTACATGGTGTCACTCTGACAGTACTACTGCATGGTGTCACTCTGACAGTACTACTGCATGGTGTCACTCTGACAGTACTGCTGCATGGTGTCACTCTGACAGTACTACTGCATGGTGTCACTCTGACAGTACTACTGCATGGTGTCACTCTGACAGTACTACTGCATGGTGTCACTCTGACAGTACTACTGCATGGTGTCACTCTGACAGTACTACTGCATGGGGTCACTCTGACAGTACTACTGCATGGTGTCACTCTGACAGTACTACTGCATGGTGTCACTCTGACAGTACTGCTGCATGGTGTCACTCTGACAGTACTGCTACATGGTGTCACTCTGACAGTACTGCTGCATGGTGTCACTCTGACAGTACTGCTACATGGTGTCACTCTGACAGTACTGCTGCATGGTGTCACTCTGACAGTACTACTGCATGGTGTCACTCTGACAGTACTGCTGCATGGTGTCACTCTGACAGTACTACTGCATGGTGTCACTCTGACAGTACTGCATGGTGTCACTCTGACAGTACTACTGCATGGTGTCACTCTGACAGTACTACTGCATGGTGTCACTCTGACAGTACTACTGCATGGTGTCACTCTGACAGTACTACTGCATGGTGTCACTCTGACAGTACTACTGCATGGGGTCACTCTGACAGTACTACTGCATGGTGTCACTCTGACAGTACTACTGCATGGTGTCACTCTGACAGTACTACTGCATGGGGTCACTCTGACAGTACTACTGCATGGGGTCACTCTGACAGTACTGCTGCATGGTGTCACTCTGACAGTACTACTGCATGGTGTCACTCTGACAGTACTACTGCATGGTGTCACTCTGACAGTACTACTGCATGGTGTCACTCTGACAGTACTACTACTTGGTGTCACTCTGACAGTACTACTGCATGGTGTCACTCTGACAGTACTGCTGCATGGGGTCACTCTGACAGTACTGCTGCATGGGGTCACTCTGACAGTACTGCTGCATGGGGTCACTCTGACAGTACTACTGCATGGTGTCACTCTGACAGTACTACTGCATGGGGTCACTCTGACAGTACTACTGCATGGGGTCACTCTGACAGTACTACTGCATGGGGTCACTCTGACAGTACTGCTGCATGGGGTCACTCTGACAGTACTACTGCATGGTGTCACTCTGACAGTACTACTGCATGGGGTCACTCTGACAGTACTGCTGCATGGGGTCACTCTGACAGTACTACTGCATGGTGTCACTCTGACAGTACTGCTGCATGGGGTCACTCTGACAGTACTACTGCATGGGTGTCACTCTGACAGTACTGCTGCATGGGGTCACTCTGACAGTACTACTGCATGGTGTCACTCTGACAGTACTACTGCATGGTGTCACTCTGACAGTACTACTGCATGGTGTCACTCTGACAGTACTACTGCATGGTGTCACTCTGACAGTACTACTGCATGGGGTCACTCTGACAGTACTACTGCATGGTGTCACTCTGACAGTACTGCTGCATGGTGTCACTCTGACAGTACTGCTACATGGTGTCACTCTGACAGTACTGCTGCATGGGTGTCACTCTGACAGTACTGCTGCATGGTGTCACTCTGACAGTACTACTACATGGTGTCACTCTGACAGTACTGCTGCATGGTGTCACTCTGACAGTACTACTGCATGGTGTCACTCTGACAGTACTACTGCATGGTGTCACTCTGACAGTACTACTGCATGGTGTCACTCTGACAGTACTACTGCATGGTGTCACTCTGACAGTACTACTGCATGGGGTCACTCTGACAGTACTGCTGCATGGTGTCACTCTGACAGTACTGCTGCATGGTGTCACTCTGACAGTACTGCTGCATGGTGTCACTCTGACAGTACTACTGCATGGTGTCACTCTGACAGTACTGCTACTGCATGGTGTCACTCTGACAGTACTACTGCATGGTGTCACTCTGACAGTACTACTACATGGTGTCACTCTGACAGTACTACTGCATGGTGTCACTCTGACAGTACTACTGCATGGTGTCACTCTGACAGTACTACTGCATGGTGTCACTCTGACAGTACTGCTGCATGGTGTCACTCTGACAGTACTGCTGCATGGTGTCACTCTGACAGTACTACTGCATGGGGTCACTCTGACAGTACTGCTACATGGTGTCACTCTGACAGTACTGCTGCATGGTGTCACTCTGACAGTACTGCTACATGGTGTCACTCTGACAGTACTACTGCATGGTGTCACTCTGACAGTACTGCTACATGGTGTCACTCTGACAGTACAAGTACATGGTGTCACTCTGACAGTACTACTGCATGGTGTCACTCTGACAGTACAAGTACATGGTGTCACTCTGACAGTACTACTACATGGTGTCACTCTGACAGTACTGCTGCATGGGGTCACTCTGACAGTACTGCTGCATGGGGTCACTCTGACAGTACTACTGCATGGTGTCACTCTGACAGTACTACTGCATGGTGTCACTCTGACAGTACTACTACATGGTGTCACTCTGACAGTACTACTGCATGGTGTCACTCTGACAGTACTACTGCATGGTGTCACTCTGACAGTACTGCTGCATGGTGTCACTCTGACAGTACTACTGCATGGTGTCACTCTGACAGTACTGCTGCATGGTGTCACTCTGACAGTACTGCTGCATGGTGTCACTCTGACAGTACTGCTGCATGGTGTCACTCTGACAGTACTGCTGCATGGTGTCACTCTGACAGTACTACTACATGGTGTCACTCTGACAGTACTACTGCATGGTGTCACTCTGACAGTACTACTACATGGTGTCACTCTGACAGTACTACTACATGGTGTCACTCTGACAGTACTACTGCATGGTGTCACTCTGACAGTACTACTGCATGGTGTCACTCTGACAGTACTACTGCATGGTGTCACTCTGACAGTACTACTGCATGGTGTCACTCTGACAGTACTACTGCATGGTGTCACTCTGACAGTACTACTACATGGTGTCACTCTGACAGTACTACTACATGGTGTCACTCTGACAGTACTACTGCATGGTGTCACTCTGACAGTACTACTGCATGGTGTCACTCTGACAGTACTACTGCATGGTGTCACTCTGACAGTACTACTGCATGGTGTCACTCTGACAGTACTACTACATGGGGTCACTCTGACAGTACTACTGCATGGTGTCACTCTGACAGTACTACTACATAGTGTCACTCGGACAGTACTGCTGCATGGTGTCACTCTGACAGTACTGCTGCATGGTGTCACTCTGACAGTACTGCTACATGGTGTCACTCTGACAGTACTACTGCATGGTGTCACTCTGACAGTACTGCTGCATGGTGTCACTCTGACAGTACTACTGCATGGTGTCACTCTGACAGTACTACTGCATGGTGTCACTCTGACAGTACTACTGCATGGTGTCACTCTGACAGTACTACTACATGGGGTCACTCTGACAGTACTACTGCATGGTGTCACTCTGACAGTACTACTGCATGGGTGTCACTCTGACAGTACTACTGCATGGTGTCACTCTGACAGT
>NW_027032416.1:0-4710 GCF_034236695.1 Oncorhynchus nerka
TTATTTATTTATTTTATTTATTTCACCTTTATTTAACCAGGTAAGCAAGTTGAGAACAAGTTCTCATTTACAATTGCGACCTGGCCAAGATAAAGCAAAGCAGTTCGACACATACAACGACACAGAGTTACACATGGAGTAAAACAAACATACAGTCAATAATACAGTAAAAAAAAAAAAAAAAAAAACAAGTCTATATACAATGTGAGCAAATTAGGTGAGAAGGGAGGTAAAGGCAAAAAAGGCCATGGTGGCAAAGTAAATACAATATAGCAAGTAAAACACTGGAATGGTAGTATTGCAATGGAAGAATGTGCAAAGTAGAAATAAAAATAATGGGGTGCAAAGGAGCAAAATAAATAAATAAATTAAATACAGTTAGGAAAGAGGTAGTTGTTTGGGCTAAATTATAGGTGGGCTATGTACAGGTGCAGTAATCTGTAAGATGCTCTAACAGTTGGTGTTTAAAGCTAGTGAGGGAGATAAGTGTTTCCAATTTAAGAAATTTTTGTAGTTCGTTCCAGTCATTGGCAGCAGAGAACTGGAAGGAGAGGCGGCCAAAGAAAGAATTGGTTTTGGGGGTGACTAGAGAGATATACCTGCTGGAGCGTGTGCTACAGGTGGGGGAGATGCTATGGTGACCAGCGAGCTGAGATAAGGGGGGACTTTACCTAGCAGGGTCTTGTAGATGACATGGAGCCAGTGGGTTTGGCGACGAGTATGAAGCGAGGGCCAGCCAACGAGAGCGTACAGGTCGCAATGGTGGGTAGTATATGGGGCTTTGGTGACAAAACGGATAGCACTGTGATAGACTGCATCCAATTTGTTGAGTAGGGTATTGGAGGCTATTTTGTAAATGACATCGCCAAAGTCGAGGATTGGTAGGATGGTCAATTTTACAAGGGTATGTTTGGCAGCATGAGTGAAGGATGCTTTGTTGCGAAATAGGAAGCCAATTCTAGATTTAACTTTGGATTGGAGATGTTTGATATGGGTCTGGAAGGAGAGTTTACAGTCTAACCAGACACCTAAGTATTTGTAGTTGTCCACGTATTCTAAGTCAGAGCCGTCCAGAGTAGTGATGTTGGACAGGCGGGTAGGTGCAGGTAGCGATCGGTTGAAGAGCATGCATTTAGTTTTACTTGTATTTAAGAGCAATTGGAGGCCACGGAAGGAGAGTTGTATGGCATTGAAGCTTGCCTGGAGGGTTGTTAACACAGTGTCCAAAGAAGGGCCGGAAGTATACAGAATGGTGTCGTCTGCGTAGAGGTGGATCAGAGACTCACCAGCAGCAAGAGCAACATCATTGATGTATACAGAGAAGAGAGTCGGTCCAAGAATTGAACCCTGTGGCACCCCCATAGAGACTGCCAGAGGTCCGGACAGCAGACCCTCCGATTTGACACACTGAACTCTATCAGAGAAGTAGTTGGTGAACCAGGCGAGGCAATCATTTGAGAAACCAAGGCTGTCGAGTCTGCCGATAAGGATGTGGTGGTTGACAGAGTCGAAAGCCTTGGCCAGATCAATGAATACGGCTGCACAGTAATGTTTCTTATCGATGGCGGTTAAGATATCGTTTAGGACCTTGAGCGTGGCTGAGGTGCACCCATGACCAGCTCTGAAACCAGATTGCATAGCAGAGAAGGTATGGTGAGATTCGAAATGGTCGGTAATCTGTTTGTTGACTTGGCTTTCGAAGACCTTAGAAAGGCATGGTAGGATAGATATAGGTCTGTAGCAGTTTGGGTCAGAGTGTCCCCCTTTGAGGGGGATGACCGCAGCTGCTTTCCAATCTTTGGGAATCTCAGATGACACGAAAGAGAGGTTGAACAGGCTAGTAATAGGGTGGCAACAATTTCGGCAGATAATTTTAGAAAGAAAGGGTCCAGATTGTCTAGCCCGGCTGATTTGTAGGGGTCCAGATTTTTCAGCTCTTTCAGAACTTCAGCTGAATGGATTTGGGAGAAGGAGAAATGGGGAAGGCTTGGGCGAGTTGCTGTTGGGGGTGCAGTGCTGTTGACCGGGGTAGGAGTTGCCAGGTGGAAAGCATGGCCAGCCGTAGAAAAATGCTTATTGAAATTCTCAATTATGGTGGATTTATCAGTGGTGACAGTGTTTCCTATCTTCAGTGCAGTGGGCAGCTGGGAGGAGGTGTTCTTATTCTCCATGGACTTTACAGTGTCCCAGAACTTTTAGAGTTAGTGTTGCAGGAAGCAAATTTCTGCTTGAAAAAGCTAGCCTTGGCTTTTCTAACTGCCTGTGTATAACGGTTTCTAGCTTCCCTGAACAGCTGCATATCACGGGGCTGTTCGATGCTAACAGAACGCCATAGGATGTTTTTGTGTTGGTTAAGGGCAGTCAGGTCTCTGGGGAGAACCAAGGGCTATATCTGTTCCTGGTTCTAATTTTCTTGAATGGGGCATGTTTATTTAACATTGTTAGGAAGGCATTTAAAAAAATATCCAGGCATCCTCTACTGACTGGATGAGATCAATATCCTTCCAGGACACCCGGCCAGGTCGATTAGAAAGGCCTGCTCGCTGAAGTGTTTCAGGGAGCGTTTTACAGTGATGAGTGGAGGTCGTTTGACCGCTGACCCATTACGGATGCAGGCAATGAGGCAGTGATCGCTGAGATCTTGGTTGAAGACAGCAGAGGTGTATTTAGAGGGAAGTTGGTTAGGATGATATCTATGAGGGTGCCGTGTTTAAGGCTTTGGGGGGGGTACCTGGTAGGTTCATTGATAATTTGTGTGAGATTGAGGGCATCAAGTTTAGATTGTAGGATGGCTGGGGTGTTAAGCATGTTCCAGTTTAGGTCGCCTAGCAGCACGAGCCTGAAGATAGATGGGGGCAATCAGTTCACATATGGTGTCCAGAGCACAGCTGGGAGCAGAGGGTGGTCTATAGCAGGCGGCAACGGTGAGAGACTTGTTTTTAGAGTGGATTTTTAAAGTAGAAGTTCAAATTGTTTGGGTACAGACCTGGATAGTAGGACAGAACTCTGCAGGCTATCTTTGCAGCAGATTGCAACACCGCCCCCTTTAGCAGTTCTATCTTGTCTGAAAATGTTGTAGTTTGGAATTAAAATTTCTGAATTTTTGGTGGCTTCCTAAGCCAGGATTCAGACACAGCTAGAACATCCGGGTTGGCAGAGTGTGCTAAAGCAGTGAAAAGAACAAACTTAGGGAGGAGGCTTCTAATGTTAACATGCATGAAACCAAGGCTATTACGAGGTTACAGAAGTCATCAAAGAAGAGCGCCTGGGAATAGGAGTGGAGCTAGGCACTGCAGGGGCCCTGGATTCACCTCTACATCGCCAGAGTAAGACATAGGAGGAGAAGAATAAGGGTACGGCTAAAAGCAATAAGGGTGGTCGTCTAGAAGCATCTGGAACAGAGAGTAAAAGGAGGTTTCTGGGGGGGCGATAAATAGCATCAAGGTATAATGTGCAGACAAAGGTATGGTAGGATGTGAGTACAGTGGAGGTAAACCTAGGTATTGAGTGATGAAGAGAGAGATATTGTCTCTAGAAACATCATTGAAACCAGGAGATGTCATTGCATGTGTGGGTGGTGGAACTAATAAGTTGGATAAGGTATAGTGAGCAGGACTAGAGGCTCTACAGTGAAATAAGCCAATAAACACTAACCAGAACAGCAATGGACAAGACATATTGACATTAAGGAGAGGCATCATGGTCGGAGTGATCAAAAGGGTCCAGGAGTGGAGAGGTTGGTTTGGGGGGTCACGGCGATTTAGACAGCTAGCTAGGACATCGGTAGCAAGCTAGCATAGGATGGAGGTCTGTTGTTAGCCACCTCTTGCGTTCCGTCAGTAGATTAGTGGAGTTCCGTGTTGTAGAGGATTAGTCCAAATCACACAACAACAAAAAAATAAAAACAATAGATATAGTTATAGAGGCCCAGAGAAGAAACATGTTAATAATAAAAATAAATAAATTGCCGGGATTGTCTATTCTGAGAGCATCCGGTAAGACAGCTAACGGTTAGCAGGCCGCAGATGGGCATTCAGGTAACGTCGCGACGGAGGAGCCAGCGATCTCCTTCGGGTAGATAACGTCGGCAGTCCAGTTGTGAGGGGCCCGGAGGGCCCGTGTAGGCAGTAAAACGGGTCCGGGATAGGTGACTGCAGCCCAGGAGTGATTGACGAGCTCAGGAGTGGTTGGACGGAGCTCGCTAGCTCCCGGTAATTGATGTTTGCTCCGAATCGACGAAAGCAGATAGACACACGGATAGCAGCCAGCTAGCTGTGAGATCCGGGAGTGAATGTCCAGAGAGCAGTTGAAATCCAGGGACAGGGGAGAGAAAAAAATCGTCCGGTATGTTCCGTTCCGAGCCGCTGCGCCATACAAAACTGGCGATAGATTTTCGAGTTAAAGGATAGCTAATGACCACAAACCGTGGTTAGCTGAATACGAACGAGTTGCCAGTAAAGAAGCTAACTATTTCTGATTAGCTTCTGGCTAGCTTCTTGGAGGATTGCAGATTTGATTGCAGATTTGAGGGTAAATAATACGTATTTATACATATCAATTGGTGAGGCAGGTTGCAGGAGAGTGTATTGAAGATGAGTTGATGGAAAATAAAAAATAAAATGTATGTGAAAAAAGTTGTAAATATATATATATATACGACCACGACAAGACGAGGACAAAAGACGTCTGAACTGCTATGCCATCTTGGAA
>NW_027032417.1:0-4711 GCF_034236695.1 Oncorhynchus nerka
TTCATTTTGTCCAGGTTGGTGAGGGCAGTGGGCAGTGTAATTATACCTCTTTCAGGAATACCTAGGATAGGATAAAGTAATCCTTCTCACCCCCTTAAAAGATTTAGATGCACTATTGTAAAGTGGCTGTTCCACTGGATGTCTTAAGGTGAACGCACCAATTTGTAAGTCGCTCTGGATAAGAGCGTCTGCTAAATGACTTAAATGTAAATGTAAATGTAATAGCGATTGCATCATCTGTGGATCTGTCGGGACGGTGGGCGAATTGGAAAGGGTTGACTGTGTTGGGGAGGGAGGAGGTGATGTGTTCAAAGCACTTCTTGATGATGAAAGTGAGAGCTATGGGTTGGCAGTTATTCAGTTCAGTTACTTTCCTTTCTTGGGCACGGGGATGAAGCAGGTGGGAGTAATTGCCTGAGCTAGAGAGAGATTGAAAATGTCTGAAAACACAGCAGCTAGCAGGTCTGCACATGCTCTGAGAGCGCGGCTACGGATGTCGTCTTGTTTGAACGACTTACATACGTCCTCCGTGGAGACCATAACTCAGAGTAGTTATGCTCAAAGCGAGAGAAAAATGTGTTTAGCTCGTCCAGTAGACGGCGTTGAGTGTCCGCGAAGTGACTGGCTTTCTTTTGTAACCCATGATCGTTAAAAACCCTGTCACATACGCCTCTTGTCCGACCAGCTGAATTGCTCCTCCACTTTGTCTCTATACTTGTAATTCGCCATCTTGATCCATCTGCGTAGGTCGACTTGTACTGTTTAACCATACAATTGTCGGTCACCATATCTCTGTTTCAATTCCTGACAAGATTGCCATCAATCCACGGTTGTTGATTCTTGTAAGTGTTGAAAGACACCATCGGTATAACATCATCTATGCATTTTTATATAATTTGGTGACTGAGTCGGTGTATTCATTGATGTTATCCCCAGAGGCGACCCAGAACATATTCCAGTCCACGTGATCAAAACAGACTTGACCAATAGAACTCTTCAGTTTTTGTTTGTTGGCGGGGAGGAGCAAAATGGAGTCATGGTCAGATTTTCCGAAAGGAGGAAAGAAGAGGGTTGGTAA
The DNA here is from genome assembly GCF_034236695.1 of Oncorhynchus nerka. Lineage (NCBI taxonomy): Eukaryota > Metazoa > Chordata > Actinopteri > Salmoniformes > Salmonidae > Oncorhynchus > Oncorhynchus nerka. The sequence continues at coordinate 1,079 of NW_027032417.1, forward strand.
TGTTCTAATAATTATGTGAGCTGGCTAGCTATAGATGTAGAATTATAATTTGAGTTTGCTACAGCAGACAAATAACCCTGCTGCAAAAGGAAATGTGAATTATTCTGTGGAATATAATTAATTGAAATTTTTGCAGGGTTGATACATTTTCACAGACTGTTCTCTCCGCTACCGCATGGCAAGCGGTACCGATGCATCAAGTTGGGAACCAACAGGACCCTGAACAGCTTCTACCGCTAAGCCTTGAGAATACTAAATAGTTAACCAAATAGCTATCTGCATTGCCCTCTCTTGCACTAACTCTTTTGACTCACATACGCTGCTGCTACTGTTTACTGTTACCCGTGGAGCAGAGCCCCTAACTACAGTTCATTCCAGAAAGTATTCGCAGCACTTCTTACTTTTCCCACATTTTATTGTGTTACAAAGTGGGATCACGAATTGATTTTGTCATTTTATGTCAACCATCAGCACAAAATACTATTTTAATGTCAAAGAAAATAATCCACAATATGTAAAGAAATCTGCGAGAAAAATTTAACACTGAAATATCTTGATGTAGATAAGTCTTCAACCCCTTGAGTAAATGCACCTTGGGAGCGATTGGAGCTGTGAGTCTTTCTGGGCAAAGTCTCTTACAGCTTTGTGCAGCATTTGTCCATCGTTCTTTTCAAAATTATTCAAGCTCAAATTGGTTGCTGATCATTGCTAGACAACCGCTTTAGGTCTTGCCATTGATTTTCAAGCAGATTTGAGTCAAATTTGTAACTCGACCACTCAAGAACATTCATTGTCTTCTTGGTAAGAAACTCCAGTGTAGATTTGGCCTTGTGTTTTTGGAGTTATTGTCCTGCTGAAAGGTGAATTAATCTCCCAGTGTCTGGGTGGAAAGCATACCGAACCAGGTTTTCCTCTAGGATTTTGCCTGTGCTTAGATCCATTATGTTTATTTTTTTGTCCTGAAAACCCCCAGTCCTTAACTATTACAAGCATACTGTACTCATAACATGATGCCCAAAATATAACACCTTGTACTGAGGACAAAACTAAATTGCTTTGCCACATTTTTGGGGGCAATATTACTTTAGTGCCTTCTTGCAAACAGGATGCATGTTTTAGAGTATTTGTATTCTGTACAGGCTTCCTTATTTTTACTCTGTCAATTAGGTTAGCATTGTGGAGTAACTACAATGTCGTTGATCCATCCTCAGTTTTCTCCTATCACAGCCATGAACTCTCTAACTGTTTTAAAGTAACTCTCTAAATGTGTAATGCCTGTAACTTTGTAGTGACTGGGTGTATTGATACACCATCCAAAGTGTAATTAATCATTTCACCATGCACCAAGGGAAATTCAATGTCTGCTTTTTTTTTTTTTTTTACCCATCTACCACTAGGTGCCCTTCTTTGAGAGGCATTGGAAAAACTCACTGGTGTTTGTGGTTGAATCTGTGTTTGAAGTTCACTGCTTGACTGAGGGACCTAACAATGCATGTGTGGGGCAGAGAGATACTGTAAGGTAGTCATTCAAAACTCACATTTAACACTATTATTGCACTCGGCGTGATTCCATGCCATTTATTTTGTGACTTGTTAAGCACATTTGTTACTCTTGAACTTATTTAGGCTTGCCATTCCAAAGGGGTTGAATACTTATTGACCTAAGATATTGCAAATCAAATCAAATGTTATTTGTCACATACACACTGTCAGCAGATGTTAATGCGAGAGTAGAGAAATGCTTGTGCTTCTAGCTCCGACAGTGCAGTAATATCTAACAAGTCATCTAATAATTCCCCAACAACTACCTAATACACACAAAAAGGGGTGAATGAGAATATGTACATGTAAGTACATGGATGAGCGATGGCCGAGTGGCGTTGGCAAGGTGCAATAGATGGCAGAAAATACAGTATATACATGTGATATGAGTAATGTAAGATATGTTAACATTACTAAAGTGGCATTATTTAGAGTGCATTGTATAAAGTGACAACTGATCCATTTATTAAAGTGACCAGTGATTGGGTCTCAATGTAGGCAGCAGCCTCTCTGAGTTAGTGATTGCTGTTTAGCAGTCTGATGGCCTTGGAATAAAAGCTGTTTTTCAGTCTCTCGGTCCCAGCATTGATGCACTTGTACTGACCTCGCCTTTTGGATGGTAGCGGTGTGAACAGGCAGTGGCTCAGGTGGTTGATGTCCTTGATGATCTTTTTGGCCTTCCTGTGACATTGGGTGCTGTAGGTGTCATGGAGGGCAGGTAGTTTGCCCCCAGTGATGCGTTGTGCAAACCGCAAAACCCTCTGGAGAGCCTTGCGGTTGAGGGTGGTGCAGTTTCCGTACCAGGCTGTGATACAGCCCAACAGGATGCTCTCGAATGTGCATCTGTAAAAGTTTGTCAGGGTTTTGGGTGACAAACCAAATTTCTTCAGCCTCCTGAGGTAGAAGCAGTGCTGTTGCACTTTCTTCACCACACTGTCTGTATGAGTGGACCATTTCAGTTTGTCTGTGATATGTACGCCGATGTGGATAGGGGGGGTGCTCCCTCTGCTGTTTCCTGAAGTCCAAGATCATGACATTGATCAGAGATCGTTTTCCTGACACCACACTCTGAGTCCCCTCACCTCCTCCCTGTAGGCTGTCTCGTCGTTGTTGGTAATCAAGCCCACTACTGTTGTGTTATCTGCAAACATGATGATTAAGTTGGAGGCATGCATGGTCACTCAGTCATGGGTGAACAGGGAGTACAGGAGGGGGCTGAGCATGCACCCTTGTGGGGCCCCAGTGTTGAGGGTCAGCGAAGTGTAGATGTTGTTTCCTATCTTCACCACCTGAGGGTGGCCCTTCAGAAAGACACAGAGCCTCCAGCTTGATGATGAGCTTGGAGGGAACTATGATGTTGAATGCTGAGCTGTAGTCAATGAACAGCATTCTTACATAGGTATTCCTTTTGTCCAGTTGGGATATTCAGTGTGCAGTGTGATGGCTATTGCATCGTCCATGGACCTGTTGGGTCTGTATGCTAACTGAAGTGGGTCTAGGGTGGCCAGTAAGGTGGAGGTGATTTGATCCTTGACTTGTCTCTAGTCAAGCACTTCATGATGACAGAAGTAAGTGCTATGAGGCAGTAGTCATTTAGTTCAGCTATCTTTGCCTTCTTGGGTACAGGAACAATGGTAGCCATCTTGAAGCATGTGGGGACAACAGACTGGGATAGGGAGCGATTGAATATATCTGGAAACACACCAGCCAGCTGGTCTGCGCATGCTTTCAGCTTTTCATTATTAATGAATTTGTAAAAAATGTTGAAAAACATAATTCCACTTTGACATTATGTGATATTGTGTGTAGGCAGGTGACCAAAAAATCTAAATGTAATCAATTTTAACTTCAGGCTGTAGCACAACAAAATGTGGAAAAAGTCAAGGGGTGTGAATACCTTTTGAAGGCACTGTATATGAACATATCTACCTCGCCACAAGACATGCCACAAGAGGTCTCTTCACAGTCCCCAAGTCCAGAACAGACTACGGGAGGTGCACAGTACTACATAGAGCCATGAATACATTGTGCAAACAAACAGAGACAGGAACAATCACCCACGAAACACTCAAAGAATATGGCTGCCTAAAT
>NW_027032418.1:0-4712 GCF_034236695.1 Oncorhynchus nerka
TAGTGGGTGGGGTATCTATAAAACATAGTGGGTGGGGTTATCTACAAGACATAATGGGTGGGGTATCTATAAAACATAGTGTTTGGGGTTATCTACAAGACATAGTGGGTGGGGTTATCTACAAGACATAGTGGGTGGGGTTATCTATAAAAGATAGTGGGTGGGTTATCTACAATACATAGTGGGTGGGGTATCTACAGGACATAGTGGGTGGGGTTATCTACAAGACATAGTGGGTGGGGTTATCTACAAGACATAGTGGTTGGGGTTATCTACAAGACATAATGGGTGGGGTATCTATAAAACATAGTGGGTGGGGTTATCTATAAAACATAGTGGGTGGGTTATCTACAAGACATTGTGGGTGGGGTTATCTACAAGACATAATGGGTGGGGTTATCTACAATACATAGTGGGTGGGGTTATCTACAAGACATAGTGGGTGGGTTATCTACAAGACATAGTGGGTGGGGTATCTATAAAACATAGTGGGTGGGGTTATCTACAAGACATAATGGGTGGGGTATCTATAAAACATAGTGTTTGGGGTTATCTACAAGACATAGTGGGTGGGGTTATCTACAAGACATAGTGGGTGGGGTATCTATAAAACACAGTGGGTGGGGCCATCTGCAAACATGTGGGTGTATTATCCACAAGACATTAGCGGGTGGTATTATTATCCACAAGACACAATGGCAATATCCAACACAGTGGGGGGTTATCCAAGACATAATGGGTGGGGTATCTATAAAACACAGTGGGTGGGGTTATCCATAAAACACAGTGGGTGGGCATCTACAAAGACACAGTGGGGTTATCTACAAGACACAATGGGTGGGGGCATCTAAATACATAGTGGGTGGGGGTTATCTACAAGACATAGTGGGTGGGTTATCTACAAGACATAGTGGGTGGGGTATCTATAAAACATAGTGGGTGGGAGTTATCTAGGACACATAATGGGTGGGCTATCCATAAAACATAGTGGGTGGGGTAATACAAGACATAGTGGGTGGAATCTGGGACAAGACAATAGTGGGTGGGGTTATCTACAAGACATAGTGGAGTGGGTTTATCTACAAGACACAGTGATTAGAGATTATCTACAAGACATAGTGAAGTGGGGTTATCTACAAGACATAGTGGGTGGGGTTATCTATAAAAGATAGTGGGTGGGGTATCCACACCACAGTGGGTGGGGCATCTGGGACACAGCGGGTGGGGTTATCTACAAGACTTATAGTGGGTGGGGTTATCCACAAGACACTCGTGGCTGGGGATTATCTACACCACATAATGGGTGGGGTATCTATAAAAACATAGTGGGTGGGGTTATCTAAAACATAATGGGTGGGCTATCTATACAAACATAAGGGTGGGGTTATCCACAAGACATAGTGGGTGGGGTTATCTATAAAACATAGTGGGTGGGGTTATCTATAAACATAGTGGGTGGGTTATCTGAAGACATAGTGGGGGGGTTTATCCATAAACACAGTGGGTGGGGTTATCCACAAATACAATGGGTGGGGTTATCCAAGACATAGTGGGTGGGCTATCTACAAGACATAGTGGGTGGTATCCATAAAACATTCTGGGTAGATTGGGGTTATCTACAAGACACAATGGGTGGGGTATCCATAAAACATAGTGTTTGGGGTTATCTACAAGACACAGTGGGTGGGGGTTATCTACAAGACATAGTGGGTGGGGTTATCTATAAAGACATAGTGGGTGGGTTATCTCATAAAACATAGTGGGTGGGGTATCTACAGGACATAGTGGGTGGGGTTATCTACAAAGACATAGTGGGTGGGCTTATCCACAAGACACAGTGGGGTGATTTATCTACAAGACATAATGGGTGGGTATACATAAAACATAGAACGGTGGGGTTATCTATAAACGCCAGTGGGTGGGTTATCTACAAACATCTGTGGGTGGGGTTATCTACAGACACAGTGGGTTATCCACAAGACATAGTGGGTGGGGTTATCTACAAGACACAGTGGGTGGGTTATCACACAAGACACAGTGGGGTGGGGTATCTATAAAACATAGTGGGTAATATCCACAAGACATAATGGTCAGTATCCATAAACATAGTGTTTGGGGTTATCTACAGGGGAACATCCGCATGTGGGTGGGGTTATCCACAAGACACAGTGGGTGGGGTTATCTATAAAAAGAGACAGTGGGTGGGTTATCTACAATACATAGTGGGTGGGGTATCTACAGGACATAGTGGGTGGGGCATCCATAAGACATAGTGGGTGGGGTTATCTACAAGACATAGTGGTTGGGGTTATCTACAAGACATAATGGGTGGGGTATCTATAAAACATAGTGGGTGGGGTTATCTAAAACATAGTGGTGGGTTATCTACAAGACATTTGTGGGTGGGGTTATCTACAAAGACATAATAAGGTGGGGTTATCTACAATACAGTGGTGAGTTATCTACAAGACATAGTGGGTGGGTTATCTACAAGACATGGGTGGGGTATCCATAAAACATAGTGGGGTGGGGTTATCTACAAGACACAGTGGGTGGGCTATCTACAAGACATAGTGGGTGAGGTATCTATAAAAATAGTGGGTGGGGTCATCCACAGGACATAGTGGTGGAGGTTATCTACAAGACATAGGTGGGGCTATCCATAAAACATAGTGGGTGGGTTATCCACAAGACATGGGTGGCCATCTCACAAGACATAATGGGGTGGGGCTGACTACAATACATATGGGTGGGGCCATCCACAAGACATAGTGGTGGCATCCACAAGACACAGTAAGTGGGGGCATCCATAAAACAGTGGGTGGACATCCACAAAGACACAGTGCGGCAAAATATCCATACAAACATGGTGGGCATCCATGTTCACAGTGGCGGGGCCATCCATAAAACACAGCGGGTGGCCACTCACAAAGACACAGTGGGTACATCCACAAGACTACAATGGGGTGGGGTTATCTACAAGACATAGTGGGTGGGGTTATCTACAAGACATAGTGGGTGGGGTATCTATAAAACATAGTGGGTGGGGTATCTACAAGACATAGTGGGTGGGGTATCTACAAGACATAGTGGGTGGGGTTATCTACAAGACATAGTGGGTGGGGTTATCTATAAAATATAGTGGGTGGGGTATCTACAATACATAGTGGGTGGGGTATCTACAAGACATAGTGGGTGGGGTTATCTACAAGACATAGTGGGTGGGTTATCTACAAGACATAATGGGTGGGGTATCTATAAAACATAGTGGGTGGGGTTATCTACAAGACATAATGGGTGGGGTATCTATAAAACATAGTGGGTGGGGTTATCTACAAGACATAGTGGGTGGGGTTATCTATAAAACATAGTGGGTGGGGCTATCTATAAACATAGTGGGTGGGCTATCTATAAGACATAGTGGGTGGGTTATCTACAAGACATAGTGTGTGGGGCATCTACAAGACATAATGGGTGGGGTTATCTACAATACATAGTGGGTGGGTTACAAGACAATTGATCTACAAGACATAGTGGGTGGGCTATCCATAAAACATAGTGGGTGGGCTATCTACAAGACATAGTGGGTGGGCTATCTCACAGTAAAGACATAGTGGGTGGGTTATCTATAAAACATAGTGGGTGGGCTATCTACAAGACATAGTGGGTGGGGTTATCTACAAGACATAGTGGGTGGGGTTATCCATAAGACATAGTGGGTGGGGTTATCTACAAGACATAGTGGGTGGGGTTATCTACAAGACATAGTGGGTGGGGTATCTATAAAACATAGTGGGTGGGGTTATCTACAAGACATAGTGGGTGTGGGCTATCTACAAAGACATAGTGGGTGGGGTTATCTATAAGACATAGTGGGTGGGGTTATCTATAATACATAGTGGGTGGGCTATCCACAAGACATAGTGGGTGGGGTTATCCACAAGACATAGTGGGTGGGGCTATCTTACAAAACATAGTGGGTGGGGCTATCATCCACAAGACATAGTGGTGTGGGTTATCTACAAGACATAGTGGGTGGGGTATCTATAAAACATAGTGGGTGGGGTTATCCATAAGACATAGTGGTGGGTTATCTACAAGACATAGTGGGTGGGTATCTATAAAACATAGTGGGTGGGGTATCTACAAGACATAGTGGGTGGGGCTATCTACAAGACATAGTGGGTGGGGTTATCTACAAGACATAGTGGTGGTGGGTCATCTACAAGACATAGTGGGTGGGGCTATCTACAAGACATAATGGGTGGGGTATCTACAATACATAGTGGGTGGGGTTATCTACAAGACATAGTGGGTGGGGTTATCTACAAGACATAGTGGGTGGGTATCTATAAAACATAGTGGGTGGGGTATATCCTACAAGACATAGTGGGTGGGGTTATCTACAAGACATAGTGGGTGGGGTATCCATAAAACATAGTGGGTGGGGGTATCTACAAGACATAGTGGGTGGGGTATCTACAAGACATAGTGGGTGGGGTTATCTACAAGACATAGTGGGTGGGGTTATCTATAAAACATAGTGGGTGGGGTATCTACAATACATAGTGGGTGGGGTTATCTACAAGACATAGTGGGTGGGTTATCTACAAGACATAGTGGGTGGGGTTATCTACAAGACATAGTGGGTGGGGTATCTATAAAACATAGTGGGTGGGGTTATCTACAAGACATAGTGGGTGGGTTATCTA
>NW_027032419.1:0-4714 GCF_034236695.1 Oncorhynchus nerka
GCCAGAGCCGCAGCCACTCTGCCCTGAGCTTCCTCTCAGCGCGGAGCCACCCCTCAGTCCCGAGCTGCCCCTCAGGCTCCCGAGCGGCCTCCTCAGTCCCGAGCTGCCCCTCAGTCCCGAGCTGCTCCCCAGTCCAGTGGGGCCCTTGGTGAGGCTACTAGGTCAAGGCCTGCGGCGAGGGTCAGCCAACCCAAGGACGTCGATTCTAGGCGGACTGGGACGTTACTGAGCAGTGTGGTCCACGTCCCGCGTCAGAGCCGCCACCGTGGACAGACGCCCACCCGGGACCCCTCCCCCTATGGGCGCGCTCGCTCACTCAGTTCCAAAAACATCCAGTGATTTTGCATAGCCACATCGATTCAGCAGAAATACTTCATTTATAAATGTAGACGATAAAAAGTTAGTTATACATCACTGACATTTTAGATATGTCCTCTCCTTAATGCAACCGCCGTGTCAGATTTTTTTTAACTTTACGGAAAATGCAAACCATGCAACAATCTGGAGAGGGCGCCTCAGAAATATCATCAATTTAGCCGCCTATGTTGGGGTCAAAACAACCAGCAAGTACATGATAAAGTCATTCCCTCACCTTTGATGATCTTCATCAGAATGCACTCCAGGAATCCCAGGTCCACATATAAATGCTTGATTTGTTCGATAATGTCCGCTATTTATGTCCAATTAGCTACATTTGTTAACGCGTTTGGTATACATATCCAAATGCTCATGCATTAGTTCGGAAAAAATTCAAAAAGTTATATTACAGGGTCGAAGAAACATGTCAAACTAAGTACAGAATCAATCATTAGGATGTTTTATCATAACTCTTCAATAAAGTTCCAACCGGAGAATTCCTTTGTGTCTAGAGGAGGAATGGAACGCAAGTCGATAATCACCGTGAAATGGCTCTCGGCCAGTAACCTGACTCATTCAGCTCTTATTAAGTCCCACAACACAGTAGAAGCATCAATAAAGTTTCTAAAGACGGTTGACATCTAGTGGAAGCCCTAGGAAGTGCAACTTCATTCATATCCCAATGTAATCAATAGGCCTGTGTAAGCTTTCAATGGTGAAGGAGAGTCGGACCAAACTGCAGCGTATCTATTGTGATTCATCTTTAATAAACAAACGTAACACACAACAAAACACTAACACTACAAAACGAAAACCGCCTATACAAGTGTCTACTAACCTCTAACCAGGACATCAAGACACACGGACAATCACCCACAATACAACCAAAGAATATGGCTGCCTAAATATGGTTCCCAATCAGAGACAACGGTAAACACCTGCCTCTGATTGAGAACCACTTCAGACAGCCATAGACTCTCCTAGAACACCCCACTAAGCTACAATCCCACTATACACACATTCCAAAATCCCAAGACAAAACACACCACAATACAAAAACTCTATGCCACACCCTGGCCTGACCCAATACATGAAGAAAACACAAAATACTTAGACCAGGGCGTGACAGAACCCCTCGCTAAGGTGCGGACTCTGAACGCACCTCAAAACAAATAGGGAGGTCCGGGTGGGCGTCTGTCCATGGTGGCGGTTCCGGCGCGGGACGTGGACCCCACTCAATTAATGTCTTAGTCCCTCTCCTCGCGTCCCTGGATAGTCCACCCTCGCCGCCGACCATGGCCTAGTAGTCCTCACCCAGAAACCCACTGGATTGAGGAGCAGATCGGGACTGAGGGGCAGCTCGGGACTGAGGCAGCTCGGGACTGAGGGAAGCTCGGGAGTGAGGGAAGCTCGGGAGTGAGGGAAGCTCGGGAGTGAGGGGAAGCTCGGAGTGAGAGGAAGCTCGGGAGTGAGGGAAGCTCGGGAGTGAGAGGCAGCTCAGGAGTGAGAGGCAGCTCAGGAGTGAGAGGCAGCTCAGGAGTGAGAGGAAGCTCAGGAGTGAGAGGAAGCTCAGGAGTGAGAGGAAGCTCAGGCAGGTTGATGGATCTACCAGATCCTGGCTGGCTGGTGGTTCCGACAGATCCTGGCTGACTGGCGGATCCTGGCTGACTAGCGGCTCTGGCAGATCCTGGCTGACTGGCGGATCCTGGCTGACTGGCGGATCCTGGCTGACTGGCGGATCCTGGCTGACTGGCGGATCTGGCAGATCCTGGCGGATCCTGGCTGACTGGCGGATCCTGGCTGACTGGCGGATCCTGGCTGACTGGCGGATCCTGGCTGACAAGCGGATCTGGCAGATCCTGGCTGACTGGCGGATCCTGGCTGACTAGCGGTTCTGGCAGATCCTGGCCGACTGGCGGATCCTGGCTGACTAGCGGATCTGGCAGATCCTGGCTGACTGGCGGATCCTGGCTGACTAGCGGATCTGGCAGATCCTGGCTGACTGGCACTTCTGGCGGATCCTGGCAGACTGGCGGATCCTTGCTGACTGGCGGATCCTGGCACACTGGCGGATCCTGGCTGAATGGCGGATCTAACTGATCCTGGCAGACTGGCGGCACTGGTGGCGCTGGGCAGACTGGCGGCGCTGGGCAGACTGGCAGCTCAGGCGGCGCTGGGCAGACTGGCGGCACTGGCGGCGCTGGGCAGACGGGTGGCTCAGACGGCGCTGGGCAGACTGGCGGCGCTGGGCAGACTGGCGGCGCTGGGCAGACTGGCGGCGCTGGGCAGACTGGCGGCGCTGGGCAGACTGGCGGCGCTGGGCAGACTGGGAGCACTGGCGGCGCTGGGCAGACTGGCGGTGCTGGGCAGACTGGTGGCTCAGGCGGCGCTGGGCAGACTGGCGGCACTGGCGGCGCTGGGCAGACTGGCGGCGCTGGGCAGACTGGGCAGCTCAGGCGGCGCTGGGCAGACTGACAGCTCTGGATGCTTCATGCAGGCTGACAGCTCTGGCTGCGCTGAACAGAGGAGTACTGGTGCCTCTGGAATGAGGGGCTCTGGCGCCTCTGGCATGAGGGGCGGTAGCTCTGACAGCGCCGGACAGGCGGAAGCTCCGGCAGCGGCGCGGACAGAGCGGGAGGCTCCGGCAGCGGCGCCGGACAGGCGGGAGCGCTCCGGCAGCGGCGCCGGACAGGCGGGAGGCTCCGGCAGCGGCGCCGGACAGGCGGAAGCTCCGGCAGCGGCGCCGGACAGGCGGGACGCTCCGGCAGCGCTGGACAGGCGGGACACACTGTAGGCCTGATGCGTGGTGCTGGCACTGGTGGTAATGAACCGAGGACACGCACAGGAAGCCTGGTGCGGGGAGCTGCTACCGGAGGGCTGGGGTGTGGAGGTGGTACTGGATAGACCGGACCGTGCAGGCGCACTGGAGCTCTTGAGCACCGAGCCTGCCCAACCTTACCTGGCTCGATGCCCACTCTAGCCCGGCCGATACGAGGAGCTGGAATATACCGCACCGGGCTATGCACCCGCACTGGGGACACCGTGCGCACTCACTGCATAACAAGGTGCCTGCCCGGCTCTCTAGCCCCCGGTAACCACAGGAAGTTAGCGTAGGTCTCCTACCTAGCGTAGCTATACTCCCTGTGAGCCCCCCCAAGAAATGCAAATGACCTCAGGCTTCCATCCGCTCTGCCGTGCTAGCTCCTCATAATGCCGCCCTCTCTGCTTTTGCTGCCTCCAGCTCGGCTTTGGGTGACAATAATCTCAGGCTGATCCAGGTCCTTTCCGTCAGTACCTCCTCCCATGTCCATTTCTCAGGTAGTGCAATCTTTCCACTGCAGCTGCTGCTGCTCCTGCTGCACTGCTGTCTGCTTCCTGTGGCTCCTGCCTGTTGACACGCTGCTTGGTCCTGTGGTGGGTGATTCTGTAACGGCTTTCTAATGGTGAAGGAGAGTCGGACCAAATTGCAGCGTGTCTATTGTGATTCATCTTTAATAAAAACGTAACACACAACAAAACACTAAAACACTACAAAACGAAAACCGAAAATAGCTTATATGTGTCTGGCAAATCCTCTAACCAGGACATCAAGCATACACAGGGACAATCACCCACAATAAATTAAAAAGAATATGGCTGCTTAAATATGGTTCCCAATCAGAGACAACGGTAAACACCTGCCTCTGATTGAGAACCACTTCAGACAGCCATAGACTCTCCTAGAATACCCCACTAAGCTACAATCCCACTATACACACATTCCAAAATCCCAAGACAAAACACACCACAATACAAAAACTCTATGCCACACCCTGGCCTGACCCAATACATGAAGAAAACACAAAATACTTAGACCAGGGCGTGACACCTGGGTTGAAAATCCACCAACCTCAGATTTCTCACTTCCCGTTTGGATTTCTTCTCAGGTTTTTGCCTGCCATACGAGTTATGTTATACTCACAGACATCATTCAAACAGTTTTAGAAACTTCAGAGTGGTTTCTATCCAATACTAATAATACTATGCATATATTAGCAACTGAGACTGAGGAGCAGGCTGTTGACTCTAGGCACCTCTGGGCACCTTTTATCCAAGGCTTGGATGCTTACATTGATTTAGACCTGAACAATGTTCCCCCAATTGTTTTCTGCCGCTGAGCATATTTCAGGGCTGCTGAGCGCAAACTTGAGTTGAGAAAATTCTGTAAAACTTCAAGTGCACGTTTACTGTGACCACTGAGGCTGTACCTGCTTTAAGTTACAGTTTTAACAGTAGCCATGTAGGCTCCTATGGCATTTGAATATAATGTAGGCCTACCAGAGTGGCCTACCATCAAAAACAATGGAGAAAATGCATC
>NW_027032420.1:0-4715 GCF_034236695.1 Oncorhynchus nerka
CACGTACATCACACGGGTGTGATGGATTTCTACAGTGGTCCTGAGCGTCTGATGCACATTATGTTGAAACTACTCATTTAGAATGTTCCTTTGGTAATAGATTCGAATGGCCCCCTTAACAATCAGCGTTTGAGCTGGCCACACTTTTTCAGAAACTATTTACACAAACACAGTCCTTACAAAGTTATGTCCAGAATGTCAGCAGTTTATTTTTGGATGCATTGTTCAGATATTCACAGAAGTAAATATAGCATAAAACAATCCTAACCGGAAAAATGTAGGCTACATTTGTCCCTAGCTAATGAAGATTGACCAACACAAGCAGTCATATTTTCTAACTCTCGGCTGACGTAAACTACAATATGAATGAGCTAATAATTACTATATATAATTAATCACATCACGGGTGAGCTCACCATTGATCGAAATAACTAGGTAAAACACTTCATAGAAATCGAAAGTAATCCGACGATTAGTTTCAGCGTGCAGCCATGCATTTTCCTCACAGAAACCGAAGATAATAAGAGAAGACGAGATGAGTTTGGTCTGTTTGTAGTATGCATGTTGAAGGGGTGTGTCATCTACCGTCGTTCATCCCACCATTAACTTCCGGAAGTCCTCAAAAAATTTGTGAACTCTTACTCACCTCATTTTGTTGTAACATCTTTGGTCAAACAGACGTGAATCCAGAATGCATTGTATGTCAACAAACATGGCTACACAGCTGGAATTAGCTTAGCTCATCATAATCAGTACAACCTTCAAAAAGTATTTTACACACAATATGTGCCCATTACAATCTGTGCAAGAATCGGAATGCATGAGTTGTCACCTAGAATTGAAAACACGTGAATAAAATCGTAAATACACAAATAATTACCACACAAAACATTTTCTGATAGTGATTTATTGATACAAGTGGCGCGTGCCGGCAGTCAACCACGTAACCTCCACTCTGCGCCATTCAGTGTTGTTGTTTATGTATGTAGCTAGTGAGCTAAACTGTAGCATTTAACAATGTCTTTCAAAGAGACAACTCACAAATGTGGAAATTCTGGAGATTTAAAATTCTGACAATGAGTCTGAGTATGAAAGTCAGGAATCAGATTCTGACAGTGACAGTGAAGAGCTGCCCCTCAACCTTGTAGCCATTGAGGAACCCTGAATCTAAATTTCCCTTATCAGCTGAGGAGTACCAGGTCCCTTTGAAGATGCTGGTGGTGATGGAGGCAGGCCGACAGTGGATGAAGTACAGGAGTTCTGTGGTAGCTGGAAGGCCACCAGTCATTTCACCCCACCTGGCCCTGCTGTCTGCTTTGTGAGTCCCAGTCTGGAGTGCAACGCCCCTTGCCATTTTCAACTGAGGCAGAGTGCTTCAAGTTGTTTTCTCACAGAGGAGCTGGTGGGAGAGATAGTTGAGGAGACCAATCGCTATGCCTTGAGCTACAGGAGAAGAGAGCCAGGAGTGAGGGAAACTCGCTAAATGGGTGACAACCACAATTAGTGAAATGTATACCTTCCTGGTGACAGTCCTTCTCATGGGAATAGTAAAGAAGAACTCCCTAGAATACTGGAGCACAGATCCTATGTTTGCAACTCCTTCTTTGCCTCCCTCTTTTCCCAAGATCGCTTCCTAGTTCTTCTGCGATGCCTGCATTTTGTCAACAATGCTACTGCCATCCCCTAAGTGACCCGTTATACAAAATAAGAAATGTTCTTATCAGCCTGACATCAGCATTTGGTCGGGTCTTTGTGCCATACAAGGACCTATGCATTGATGAGTCCCTGATGTTATGGAAAGGTAGGCTGGCGTTCCGTCAATATATTCCCTCAAAGGCACAGGTTTGAGTCAAGTTCTTTGTCATGTGCGACGTGAAGACAGGATTTGTCCAGGATATTATAGTTTTACACAGGGTCCACCACTGACATCAAACATTATGATGGGCAGGGTGTCAGGGTCGTGGTGATGACCATGCTGGCTCCTCATCTCGGCAAGGGACACACTTTGTACGTGGACAATTGGTACAGCAGTCCCACACTCTTCCAGCATCTGCTCTCCAACAGCACAGGGCATGTGGCACAGTCAGGTCGAACAGGAAGGGGATGCCGGCATTCGGATGCAGGAAGATGCAGAGAGGGAGGTGGAGTTCAGAGAACGGTCAACAGCTGGCAGTAAAGTGGCATGACAAAGCGGGCGTCCATGTCCTCTCCACTGTCCCATACAGCAACCATGTCGGCCACAGGGAAGGTGGACCACCTGACCCGGAGAGAAAGATCAAACAGATTTGTGCTTGATTATAACCTCAAAATGGGGGGCCGTGGATAAGGCAGACATGATAAACAGCTTTGTGGAATGCACACGGAAAACGAACAAGTGGTATAAGAAGATATTTTTCCATCTGATCGACACTGCTGTCCTCAGCGGCAGCATAGTTCACCGCCAACTAACAGGTGAGATGATTACTGAACAAGGTATTTTTGTAATTGGATGCCACAGTTCACATACAAATCCATTATGCAATTATAGTGACAATATCTCACCCACCTCCCCACTGCCTCATCATCCTCTAACTTTCACTCATCCTCCCCACTCCCTCATAGGTAGTAATTACCTACCAAAAATACAGAGAGAACCTCATGAGAGAGAGCTTGCTGGAGGAGCACCACACCCCCTCGGCGCCCATCCACTGGGGGTCGTCCTGCTGTAGACAATCCCCTGCGCCTCACTGCACGACATTTTTCCCTGCAAAGTCCCTCAAACTGCTTCTCAAGGTAGTCGCACACGGAGGCATTGCAAAGTGCCTGTCTGGCGCCAGGAGAAGTAAGCAGAGGAAGATGACAAAATACATGTGTCTAGCTTGTGATACACCTCTATGTATTTCACCATGCTTTGAGAGTATCACATACTCAAGCATTATTGAGCACATCTGCAGCAATAGGTGACTGACTGACTGACATGTGACTTGACAGGTGACCAGCCATGATACTATGCCTTAGAGATGGGGGTGGAAATGCAGTTGTTGTTCAGTCACTGCATGGATATTAAATATGGGTTACGCATATTCAGTTTTTGTCCTCTAGTAAAACAAGTTGTTGAAATACTTCACCAGTACTGCAATAAAATAGATGAATATTACATATTGGCATCATTTTCATACTGTGTTTCATCAGAAATACAACTGTTAAGGGTGTACGTTAGCATACAAAAGCTGTCCTCATTCTTATGCTCCAAAGATGTCCAGCTTCAGTTATGATATTGGCAAATAATGTTTCTGAAAGTACAGAATAAAGAGGAATTATTCATTAGAATACAATATAAGGATATAGCAATAAAACAATACTACAAAGAAGTAACATAATAAACACTGCTATAAAAAAATAGTTTATTGCATTGACAAAATCACAGATTTGAGTTATAACAGTAAGAAACTAACTTTTGAGCTCCACAAGGGGGCAAGGCAGGGCAGAACAGAGCTATGCTGAATAGACCAAATAAACAAACCATGGTCATATTTTTTATTTATTTAACTAGGCAAGTAATGTAAGAACAAATTATTATTTACAATGATGGCCTACACCGGCCAAACTCGGACAACGCTGGGCCAATTGTGCGCTGCACTATGGGACTCCCAATCACAGCCAGGTGTGATACAGCCTGGATTTGAACCAGGGTGTCTGTAGTGCCATAGACCGCTGCGCCACTTGGGAGTCATAAGGCCAGGGTAGCTTCAAAATACAACACAAGCTAATAGTTTTCTGACGCAACTAGCATTGTTTTACAGAGCTAATAGAATAATGTAGCTAGGTAAGCATGATTGACAATAACACCATAAAGGTTATAAAATGTGTAACGTTACCTCACGTGTCCGCAGTTATAAGGAATATATTATGATCTACAGCTACAGCAGAAACGGCATACGGAAACTATTATTATAACTATTATAACGTAATAAGGCACTTACTTTGATGGAAACGCAGCCTGGATTTGAACCAGGGAGTCTGTAGTGACACCTCTAGTACTGATGTGCTGTGCCTTTGACCGCTGCACCACTTGAGAGTCATAAGGCCATGGTAGCTTCAAAATGCAACACAAGATAATACTTCTCTGACGCATTTAGCATTGTTTTACAGAGCTAATAGAAGAATGTGGCTACATAAGCACGATTGACTATAACATCATAAAGGTTATAAAATGAGTAACGTTACCTCACGTTTCCGCGGTGATAAAGAATATACACAAATATATTATGCTCTATACATACAGTACGCTACAATAGAAATGTGGAATAGAAAATGTGAACACGTGTGCAGATCCTGTTCTGACGGGAGATGAGCAAATGTCTGCAGACGTGAACTGCACAAACAATTGGGAAGTGCTTGGGGAATTTTGTCCCTGTCAGAAATGTCCCAAAAATGTAATTATCCGCAAAAGTAAAAATGACTATTTTTATGTGAATGAATGAGGAGGCGGAACACACCTAAATTCAAACTGTTTTTAGAAAATAAAAACTTGTTTGAAAATCATTTTAAATTGAAGTTAAAACAACTTATAAATATAAACAGGCTGCGTGCTTTAGTTTGAGGGCAGCGCGGATAAAATGTACTGTTACGTATCAATCACATTCTGGAATGGAGAGAACATTCTAACATCACGTGCATAAAAAACTCACGCTGGGGCGACCGTTAGAGATATTTGGAACTCACGCATGAAAGGG
>NW_027032421.1:0-4716 GCF_034236695.1 Oncorhynchus nerka
AGTACTATACCCTCGCTTTGCAACCCTACACAGTACTCTACAAGACCCTACAATGGATCTTCTGAACAGTATTGATGAGGAACACACTAGAAGTATGAGAGAGAGACTGTCAGTTGTCTTCTAGAGGCTTCTAGAGGGAGAGGTCATATGAGACAGTCTTCAGTGTGTGTCTCTGGGATGTGGTTTGTCCCCAGGGCAGATTGGGTATTCAGTGGATGTGGTTTGTCCCCAGGGCAGATTGGGTATTCAGTGGATGTGGTTTGTCCCAAGGGCAGATTGGGTATTCAGTGGATGTGGTTTGTCCCCAGGGTAGATTGGGTAGTCAGTGGATGTGGTTTGTCCCCAGGGCAGATTGGGTATTCAGTGGATGTGGTTTGTCCCCAGGGCAGATTGGGTAGTCAGTGGATGTGGTTTGTCCCCAGGGCAGATTGGGTAGTCAGTGGATGTGGTTTGTCCCCAGGGCAGATTGGGTATTCAGTGGATGTGGTTTGTCCCCAGGGCAGATTGGGTATTCAGTGGATGTGGTTTGTCCCCAGGGCAGATTGGGTATTCAGTGGATGTGGTTTGTCCCCAGGGCAGATTGGGTATTCAGTGGATGTGGTTTGTCCCCAGGGCAGATTGGGTATTCAGTGGATGTGGTTTGTCCCCAGGGCAGATTGGGTATTCAGTGGATGTGGTTTGTCCCCAGGGCAGATTGGGTATTCAGTGGATGTGGTTTGTCCCCAGGGCAGATTGGGTATTCAGTGGATGTGGTTTGTCCCCAGGGCAGATTGGGTATTCAGTGGATGTGGTTTGTCCCCAGGGCAGATTGGGTATTCAGTGGATGTGGTTTGTCCCCAGGGCAGATTGGGTATTCAGTGGATGTGGTTTGTCCCCAGGGTAGATTGGGTATTCAGTGGATGTGGTTTGTCCCCAGGGCAGATTGGGTATTCAGTGGATGTGGTTTGTCCCCAGGGCAGATTGGGTATTCAGTGGATGTGGTTTGTCCCCAGGGCAGATTGGGTATTCAGTGGATGTGGTTTGTCCCCAGGGCAGATTGGGTATTCAGTGGATGTGGTTTGTCCCCAGGGCAGATTGGGTAGTCAGTGGATGTGGTTTGTCCCCAGGGCAGATTGGGTATTCAGTGGATGTGGTTTGTCCCCAGGGCAGATTGGGTATTCAGTGGATGTGGTTTGTCCCTAGGGCAGATTGGGTATTCAGTGGATGTGGTTTGTCCCCAGGGCAGATTGGGTATTCAGTGGATGTGGTTTGTCCCCAGGGCAGATTGGGTATTCAGTGGATGTGGTTTGTCCCCAGGGCAGATTGGGTAGTCAGTGGATGTGGTTTGTCCCCAGGGCAGATTGGGTATTCAGTGGATGTGGTGTCTTGATGAATGACGCCTGATGTTAAATCACTCCACTGTGTCTTTCGTTGCTGGCAGTTTGGGTAAATGTTTCGTGGTGTGTGTGTGTGTGTGTGTGTGTGTGTGTGTGTGTGTGTAAAGACAGTGGTTGATGGGGTGATTGTTTCAGTACACTGTGTGTGTGTGTGTGTGTGTGTGTGAGACAGTAGTTGATGATGGGGTGATTGTTTCAGTACCTGTGTGTGCCTTCTTGTGTGTGTGTGTGTGTGTGTGTGTGTGTGTGTGTGTGTGTGTGTGTGTGTGTGGAGACAGTGGTTGATGGGGTGATTGTTTCAGTACCTGTGTGTAGTGTGTGTGTGTGTGTGTGTGTGAGTGGAGACAGTGGTTGATGGGGTGATTGTTTCAGCTACCTGTGTGTGTATTATGTGTGTGTGTTTGTGTGTATGTGTGTGTATGTGTGTGTGAGACAGTGGTTGATAAGGTGAGTGTTTCAGTACCCGTGTGTGTATGTGTGTGTGTGTGTGTGTGTGTGTGCATTGTGCGTGTGTGTGTGTATGTAGAGACAGTGAGTTGATGGAGTGATTGTTTCAGTGCCAGGGTGTGGGTAAATGTTTCTTCTACTCAGACTGTAATTTCACACCCAGCATCCGTGACAGGGATGAACTGGAACATAAACTGATAGGAACTTTGTGTAGTGTGTGTGTGTTATCTAGCGTGTGTGTGGTGTTCCAGGTGTCCAGCGTGCACGCTGCGGGGTGCTAGGTTGTCCTGGGCTCCCGGTTGGGCTGGTAGAACCGGTTCAGCAACAGCCAGTCTCTCACCTATGAGGTCTCTCTGTCCGACAAGGGACGGGACGGCAAATACAGACTTATATACAGGTAAAACACACCTAACTCTCATCCCGACTAGCAGGTAAAACACACCTAACTCTCATCCTGACTAGCAGGTAAAACACACCTAACTCTCATCCCGACTAGCAGGTAAAACACACCTAACTCTCATCCTGACTAGCAGGTAAAACACACCTAACTCTCATCCCGACTAGCAGGTAAAACACACCTAACTCTGATCCCGACTAGCAGGTAAAACACACCTAACTCTGATCCCGACTAGCAGGTAAAACACACCTATCTCTGATCCCGACTAGCAGGTAAAACACACCTATCTCTGATCCCGACTAGCAGGTAAAACACACCTATCTCTGATCCCGACTAGCAGGTAAAACACACCTAACTCTGATCCCGACTAGTATGTAAAACACACCTAACTCTGATCCCGACTAGCAGGTAAAACACACCTAACTCTCATCCCGACTAGCAGGTAAAACACACCTAACTCTGATCCTGGCTAGCAGGTAAAACACACCTAACTCTGATCCTGACTAGCAGGTAAAACACACCTAACTCTGATCCCGACTAGCAGGTAAAACACACCTAACTCTGATCCCGACTAGCAGGTAAAACACACCTAACTCTGATCCCGACTAGCAGGTAAAACACACCTAACTCTGATCCCGACTAGCAGGTAAAACACACCTAACTCTGATCCCGACTAGCAGGTAAAACACACCTAACTCTGATCCCGACTAGCAGGTAAAACACACCTAACTCTGATCCTGACTAGCAGGTAAAACACACCTAACTCTGATCCCGACTAGCAGGTAAAACACACCTAACTCTGATCCCGACTAGCAGGTAAAACACACCTAACTCTGATCCCGACTAGCAGGTAAAACACACCTAACTCTGATCCCGACTAGCAGGTAAAACACACCTAACTCTGATCCCGACTAGCAGGTAAAACACACCTAACTCTGATCCCGACTAGCAGGTAAAACACACCTAACTCTGATCCCGACTAGCAGGTAAAACACACCTAACTCTGATCCCGACTAGCAGGTAAAACACACCTAACTCTGATCCTGACTAGCAGGTAAAACACACCTATCCTGACTAGCAGGTAAAACACCTTCTGATCTGACTAGCAGGTAAAACACACCTAACTCTGATCCTGACTAGCAGGTAAAACACACCTAACTCTGATCCCGACTAGCAGGTAAAACACACCTAACTCTCATCTCGACTAGCATGTAAAACACACCTATCTCTGAATCCTGACTAGCAGGTAAAACACACCTAACTCTGAATCCTGACTAGTATGTAAAACACACCTATCTCTGAATCCTGACTAGCAGGTAAAACACACCTAACTCTGAATCCTGACTAGCAGGTAAAACACACCTATCTCTGAATCCTGACTAGCAGGTAAAACACACCTATCTCTGATCCTGACTAGCAGGTAAAACACACCTATCTCTGATCCCGACTAGCAGGTAAAACACACCTATCTCTGATCCTGACTAGCAGGTAAAACACACCTATCTCTGAATCCTGACTAGCAGGTAAAACACACCTATCTCTGAATTCTGACTAGCAGGTAAAACACACCTAACTCTGATCCCGACTAGCAGGTAAAACACACCTAACTCTGATCCTGACTAGCAGGTAAAACACACCTAACTCTGATCCCGACTAGCAGGTAAAACACACCTAACTCTGATCCCGACTAGCAGGTAAAACACACCTAACTCTGATCCCGACTAGCAGGTAAAACACACCTATCTCTGATCCTTTCTAGCAGGTAAAACACACCTAACTCTGATCCTGGCTAGCAGGTAAAACACACCTAACTCTGATCCTGACTAGCAGGTAAAACACACCTAACTCTCATCCCGACTAGCAGGTAAAACACACCTAACTCTGATCCTGACTAGCAGGTAAAACACACCTAACTCTCATCCCGACTAGCAGGTAAAACACACCTATCTCTGAATCCTGACTAGCAGGTAAAACACACCTAACTCTCATCCCGACTAGCAGGTAAAACACACCTAACTCTCATCCCGACTAGCAGGTAAAACACACCTAACTCTGATCCCGACTAGCAGGTAAAACACACCTAACTCTCATCCCGACTAGCAGGTAAAACACACCTAACTCTGATCCCGACTAGCAGGTAAAACACACCTAACTCTGATCCCGACTAGCAGGTAAAACACACCTATCTCTGATCCCGACTAGCAGGTAAAACACACCTAACTCTGATCCCGACTAGCAGGTAAAACACACCTAACTCTGATCCCGACTAGCAGGTAAAACACACCTAACTCTGATCCCGACTAGCAGGTAAAACACACCTAACTCTCATCCCGACTAGCAGGTAAAACACACCTAACTCTGATCCTGACTAGCAGGTAAAACACACCTAACTCTGATCCCGACTAGCAGGTAAAACACACCTAACTCTGATCCCGACTAGCAGGTAAAACACACCTATCTCTGATCCCGACTAGCAGGTAAAACACACCTAACTCT
>NW_027032422.1:0-4720 GCF_034236695.1 Oncorhynchus nerka
CCCTAGACCCACTCCAATTTGCTTACCGCCCAAATAGGTCCACAGGCGATGCAATCTCAACCCACTGCACACTGCCCTAACCCACCTGGACAAGAGGAATACCTATGTGAGAATGCTGTTCATCGACTACAGCTCGGCATTCAACACCATAGTACCCTCCAAGCTCGTCATCAAGCTCGAGACCCTGGGTCTCGACCCGCCCCTGTGCAACTGGGTTCTGGACTTCCTGACGGGCCGCTCCCAGGTGGTGAGGGTAGGCAACAACATCTCCTCCCCGCTGATCCTCAACACGGGGCCCCACAAGGGTGCGTTCTGAGCCCTCTCCTGTACTCCCTGTTCACCCACGACTGCGTGGCCATGCACGCCTCCAACTCAATCATCAAGTTTGCGGACGACACAACAGTGGTAGGCTTGATTACCAACAACGACGAGACGGCCTACAGGGAGGAGGTGAGGGCCTCGGAGTGTGGTGTCAGGAAAATAACCTCACACCTCAACGTCAACAAAACTAAGAAATGATTGTGGACTTCAGGAAACAGCAGAGGAGACACCCCCTATCCACATCGATGGATCAGTAGTGGAGAGGGTAGCAAGTTTTAAGTTCCTCGGCATACACATCACAGACAAACTGAATTGGTCCACTCACACTGACAGCGCCGTGAAGAAGGCGCAGCAGCGCCTCTTCAACCTCAGGAGGCTGAAGAAATTCGGCTTGTCACCAAAAGCACTCACAAACTTCTACAGATGCACAATCGAGAGCATCCTGGCGGGCTGTATCACCGCCTGGTACGGCAACTGCTCCGCCCTCAACCGTAAGGCTCTCCAGAGGGTAGTGAGGTCTGCACAACGCATCACCGAGGGCAAACTACCTGCCCTCCCAGGACACCTACACCACCCGATGTTACAGGAAGGCCATAAAGATCCAGGACATCAACCACCCGAACCACTGCCTGTTCACCCCGCTATCATCCAGAAGGCGAGGTCAGTACAGGTGCATCAAAGCTGGGACCGAGAGACTGAAAAACAGCTTCTATCTCAAGGCCATCAGACTGTTAAACAGCCACCACTAACATTGAGTGGCTGCTGCCAACACACTGTCATTGACACTGACCCAACTCCAGCCACTTTAATAATGGGAATTGATGGGAAATGATGTAAATATATCACTAGCCACTTTAAACAATGCTACCTTATATAATGTTACTTACCCTACATTATTCATCTCATATGCATATGTATATACTGTACTCTAGATCATCGACTGCATTCTTATGTCACTAGCCACTTTAACTATGCCACTTTGTTTACTTTGTCTACATACTCATCTCATATGTATATACTGTACTGATACCATCTACTGTATGCTGCTCTGTACCATCACTCATTCATATATCCTTATGTACATATTCCTTATCCCCTTACACTGTGTATAAGACAGTAGTTTTGGAATTGTTAGTTAGATTACTTGTTGGTTATCACTGCATTGTCGGAACTAGAAGCACAAGCATTTCGCTACACTCGCATTAACATCTGCTAACCATGTGTATGTGACAAATAAAATTTGATTTGATTTATCTATATGATCTATCTATCATCTGTAGGGGATGGGGAGTGTAGGGTGATTATTTGCTTGGGCTGAGAGGTTGGATTATTCAAATTTAATGTTCTCATATAAAACACCTTATTCTCTATCCAATCAAGCTCCCTGTCTGTAAGGTTACCTGCTTTGGTCCACATCAATATTCCATAAACCCCTAGGGGTATAGCTAATAACGGCATAGTCTCAGCACTGTCAACAATCCACAAACACTATAATCTGATGTCATAGACTCAGCACTGTCTAGTAACACTCTATAAACCCAACAATCTGATGTCACAGTCTCAGCACTGTCTAGTAACACTCTATAAACCCAACAATCTGATGTCACATTCTCAGCACTGTATAGTAACACTCTACAAACCCAACAATCTGATGTCATAGACTCAGCATTGTCTAGTAACACTCTCTATAAAACCCAACAATCTGATGTCACATTCTCAGCAATTGTCTAGTAACACTCTATAAACCCAACAATCTGATGTCACATTCTCAGCACTGTATAGTAACACTCTACAAACCCAACAATCTGATGTCATAGACTCAGCACTGTCTAGTAACACTCTATAAAACCCAACAATCTAATGTCATAGACTCAGCACTGTCTAGTAACACTCTCTACAAACCCAACAATCTGATGTCATAGACTCCAGCATTGTCTAGTAACACTCTATAAACCTAACAATCTGATGTCGCATTCTCAGCACTGTCTAGTAACACTCTATAAACCCAACAATCTGATGGCAGACTGAGCACTGTCTAGTAACACTCTATAAAACCCAACAATCTTATGTCATAGACCCAGCACTGTCTAGTAACACTCTATAAACCCACTCAATCTGATGTCACATTCTCAGCACTGTCTAGTAACACTCTATAAACCCAACAATCTTATGTCATAGACTCAGCACTGTCTAGTAACACTCTATAAACCCACCAATCTATGTATTCTCAACTGTCTAGTAACACTCTATCTTATGTTATAGACTCAGCACTGCCCAGTAATATCTATAAACCCAACAATCTCTATGTCATAGACTCAGCACTGTCTAGTAATACTCTACAAACCCAACAATCTAATGTCATAGACCCAGCATTGTCTAGTAACACTCTACAAACACTAAATTTGGGAGCTCCCTTAACAGCCGGACCAGGTACCTTTTTTGTGAGGAAAATTGTATTTGTCTGAAGAGATTATCCATGAATTGTACGCAGTGGTGAGGTCACATGCGGAACCACGCATGATGAATAATGAATCATGTAAATCATGCAAATATAACTTGTCTGTGTAAGCAGCATATAAGAGAACTAACGGGACTGCCCCGGGGAGCTCCTGATTGTCATGTCTACTATGGGGCATTAAGTTTGTTAGAACCTCAGCTTGCTTATGGGCTGAAAGAATGATTCATTTAAGTTTTGACTTGAGTCCCTGGTGGTAATTTCCATTAACATTTCTACTCTGTAGTACTACAGAACAGGCCACTATCTCCTCACCAATGTTCCCCAGGCCAGAGTCCCACTAACTGCCTCCCAAGGCACATGGCCTGGTAAAAGCATTTTAAAGGGAAAAGCTACAAAAATCATTGTTAAACTCATCAGAAAACTTGGTAGTGACATCACTGTGTCTTGGAAGAGAAAGAACATTTACTTTTTTTTTCACTATGCTACATCTTAATCAGGCTTAAAAAACAAAATTAAAAATTCAGAATCTTAATTATTCCTCAGAATGCAATATCCAATACTATTATTCCTATAAATACCACTTCTTTTTTTCATTGGAGCTTACTGCACGGCAGGAAGCATTGATAAAACGCGTAAACATAACTCACTGGTGCTCCCATCAGGTGATACAGGGTCCTATGAAGTATTATAGACACCTTCTAAAGTAAACAATCCCAGAGCTCTCTTGTAACCTTATCATCTAGACCTGTTACATTGAGCTCCTCTCTTTGTAACCTTCTCATCTAGACCTGTTGGACGTATGTCTTGTGTTCTGTACTTTCTGTCTCTGGGACATCAACTGGTCAAAATATGAAATCTGTTTTTTAGCAAATCTGCAAGGGCCTTCAAAAAGTTGATGCCGGCTTATCAGAGCTTTGTTTATTTATTTCACAGCCCTGGTACTAAAAACATTGATTTGGATCTACTTTAATTAGGGACAGTGTTCCGCATAATGGAAACGTATTTTTATTCACACTATCAAATTGAGAAGTAATCATTGGAAATCGTATAAAAAACGCGTCTTATTCAACTCTTCATTTTCTCACTGTGTCCCTTACAGGCTTGACTTCAAAGGGTCCCTCTCACTTTCACTGGAGGCTTATCTATGGGCCCACTGGAGGCTTATCTATGTGTCCACGGGAAGCTTATCTATGGGCCCACTGGAGGCTTATCTATGGGTCAACGGGAAGCTTATCTATGGGCCCACTGGAGGCTTATCTATGGGCCCACTGGAGGCTTATCTATGGGCCCACTGGAGGCTTATCTATGGGCCCACTGGAGGCTTATCTATGGGCCCACTGGAGGCTTATCTATGGGCCCACTGGAGGCTTATCTATGGGCCCACTGGAGGCTTATCTATGGGCCCACTGGAGGCTTATCTATGGGTCCACGGGAAGCTTATCTATGGGCCCACTGGAGGCTTATCTATGGGCCCACTGGAGGCTTATCTATGGGCCCACTGGAGGCTTATCTATGGGCCCACTGAGGCTTATCTATGGGCCCACTGGGCTTATCTATGGGTCCCACGGGAAGCTTATCTATGGGTCCACTGAGGTCTGTATCTATGGGCCCACTGGAGGCTTATCTATGGCCCACTGGAGGCTTATCTATGGGCCCACTGGAGGCTTATCTATGGGTCCACGGGAAGCTTATCTATGGGTCCACTGAGGCTTATCTATGGCCCACTGGAGGCTTATCTATGGGGCCCACTGGGAGGCTTATCTATGGGCCCACTGGAGGCTTATCTATGGGCCCACTGGAAGCTTATCTATGGGCCCACGGGAAGCTTATCTATTTGTCCACTGGAGGCTTATCTATGGGCCCACTGGAGGCTTATCTATGGGTCCACGGGAAGCTTATCTATGGGTCCACTGGAGGCTTATCTATGGGCCCACTGAGGCT
>NW_027032423.1:0-4721 GCF_034236695.1 Oncorhynchus nerka
AGAGAGAGAGGGAAAGGAAGAGGGAACAAGAGAGAGATGAGAGAGAGGGATAGGAAGAGAGAGATGGAGAGAGAGAGAGAGAGAGAAACGAAGAGAGAGATGGAGAGAGAGAGAGAGAGAGAGAGAGAGAGAGAGAGAGAGGGAAAGGAAGAGAGAGATGGAGAGAGAGGGAAAGAGAGAGAGGGAAAGGAAGAGGGAACAAGAGAGAGATGGAGAGAGAGAGGGAAAGGAAGGGGGAACAAGAGAGAGATGGAGAGAGAGAGCGAAAGGAAGAGGGAACAAGAGAGAGATGGAGAGAGAGAGAGAGAGAGAGAGAGAGAGAGAGAGAGAGAGAGAGAGAGAGAGGGAAAGGAAGAGAGAGATGGAGAGAGAGAGAGAGAGAGAGAGAGAGAGAGAGAGGGAAAGGAAGAGAGCCCAGCAGAACATAATAGGGGCTGCATGGCCAGCAGTAGAAACAAGAATGGAACAGAAACAGACATCTTTCCCAGGCAGAACTGAACTGCAGGGATCCCTGACACTGATCTATCTTCTCTGTACTACTAGACTACCTGTTATATTATCCAGCTGAACTGAACTGTAGGTATCCCTGACACTGACCTATCATCTCTGTACTACTAGACTACCTGTTATATTATCCAGCTGAACTCAACTGTAGGTATCCCTGACACTGATCTATCATCTCTGTACTACTAGACTACCTGTTATATTATCCAGCTGAACTGAACTGTAGGTATCCCTGACACTGATCTATCATCTCTGTACTACTAGACTACCTGTTATATTATCCAGCTGAACTGAACTGTAGGTATCCCTGACACTGATCTATCATCTCTGTACTACTAGACTACCTGTTATATTATCCAGCTGAACTCAACTGTGTGAGACGGGAACATTCCTTTACCACAACATCATCTGGCATTTACTACTGTAACACCAAGTTTCTACAGAGCATCACATGGAAACATATTACTACTGTAACACCAGGTTTCTACAGAGCATCACATGGAAACATATTACTACTGTAACACCAGGTTTCTACAGAGCATCACATGGAAACATATTACTACTGTAACACCAGGTTTCTACAGAGCATCACATGGAAACATATTACTACTGTAACACCAGGTTTCTACAGAGCATGGAAACATATTACTACTGTAACACCAGGTTTCTACAGAGCATCACAGGGAAACATATTACTACTGTAACACCAGGTTTCTACAGAGCATGGAAACATATTACTACTGTAACACCAGGTTTCTACAGAGCATGGAAACATATTACTACTGTAACACCAGGTTTCTACAGAGCATGGAAACATATTACTACTGTAACACCAGGTTTCTACAGAGCATCACATGGAAACATATTACTACTGTAACACCAGGTTTCTACAGAGCATCACATGGAAACATATTACTACTGTAACACCAGGTTTCTACAGAGCATCACATGGAAACATATTACTACTGTAACACCAGGTTTCTACAGAGCATGGAAACATATTACTACTGTAACACCAGGTTTCTACAGAGCATCACAGGGAAACATATTACTACTGTAACACCAGGTTTCTACAGAGCATCACAGGGAAACATATTACTACTGTAACACCAGGTTTCTACAGAGCATGGAAACATATTACTACTGTAACACCAGGTTTCTACAGAGCATCACAGGAAACATATTACTACTGTAACACCAGGTTTCTACAGAGCATCACATGGAAACATATTACTACTGTAACACCAGGTTTCTACAGAGCATCACATGGAAACATATTACTACTGTAACACCAGGTTTCTACAGAGCATCACATGGAAACATATTACTACTGTAACACCAGGTTTCTACAGAGCATGGAAACATATTACTACTGTAACACCAGGTTTCTACAGAGCATGGAAACATATTACTACTGTAACACCAGGTTTCTACAGAGCATCACAGGGAAACATATTACTACTGTAACACCAGGTTTCTACCTGAGGCATCACATGGAGCATATTACTACTGTAACACCAGGTTTCTGAGAGCATCACATGGAGAAACATATTACTACTGCTTAACATAGGTTTCTGGAGACATGGAAGCTTATATTACTACTGTAACACCAGGTTTTCTACAGAGCATGGAAGCATATTACTACTGTAACACCAGTTTCTGCAGACATCACAGGAAGCATATTACTACTGTAACACCAGGTTTCTACAGAGCATGGAAGCATAACACTACTGTAACACCAGGTTTCTACAAGAGCATCACATGGAAACATATTGCTACTGTAACACCAGGTTTCTACAGAGCATCACAGGAAACATATTACTACTGTAACACCAGTTTCTACCAGAGCATCACATGGAAACATATTACTACTGTAACACCAGGTTCTGGGAGCATCACATGGAAACATATTACTACTGTAACACCAGGTTTCTACAGAGCATCACATAGAAACATTACTACTGTAACACCAGGTTTCTACAGAGCATCACATGGAAACATTACTACTGTAACACCAGGTTTCTACAGAGCATCACATGGGAAACATGTACTACTGTAACACCAGGTTTCTACAGAGCATCACATGGAAACACATATTACTACTGTAACACCAGGTTTCACAGAGCATGGAAACATATTACTACTGTAACACCCAGGTTTCTACAGAGCATGGAACATATTACTACTGTAACACCCAGGTTTCTACAGAGCATCACAGGGAAACATATTACTACTGTAACACCAGGTTTTCTACAGAGCATGGAAACATATTACTACTGTAACACCAGGTTTCTACAGAGCATCACATGGAAACATATTACTACTGTAACACCAGGTTTCTACAGAGCATCACAGGGAAACATATTACTACTGTAACACCAGGTTTCTACAGAGCATCACATGGAAACATATTACTACTGTAACAGGTTTCTACAGAGCATCACATGGAAACATATTACTACTGTAACACCAGGTTTCTACAGAGCATCACATGGAAACATATTACTACTGTAACACCAGGTTTCTACAGAGCATCAGGGAAACATATTTCTACTGTAACACCAGGTTTCTACAGGCATCACAGAAACATATTACTACTGTAACACCAGGTTTCTACAGAGCATCACAGGGAAACATATTACTACTGTAAGACCAGGTTTTCACAGAGCATCACGGGAAACATATTACTACTGTAACACCACATATACATGGAAACATATTAGGTTTCTACAGAGCATCACAGGGAAACATATTACTACTGTAACACCAGGTTTCTACAGAGCATCACAGGGAAACATATTACTACTGTAACACCAGGTTTCTACAGAGCATGGAAACATATTACTACTGTAACACCAGGTTTCTACAGAGCATCACATGGAAACATATTACTACTGTAACACCAGGTTTCTACAGAGCATCACAGGGAAACATATTACTACTGTAACACCAGGTTTCTACAGAGCATCACATGGAAACATATTACTACTGTAACACCAGGTTTCTACAGAGCATCACATGGAAACATATTACTACTGTAACACCAGGTTTCTACTACTGTAACACCAGGTTTCTACAGAGCATGGAAACATATTACTACTGTAACACCAGGTTTCTACAGGCATCACATGGAAACATATTACTCTACTGTGACACCAGGTTTCTACAGAGCATCACGAGAAACATATTGCTGCTGTAACACCAGGTTTCTACAGAGCATCACATGGAAACATATTACTACTGTAACACCAGGTTTCTACAGAGCATGGAAACATATTACTACTGTAACACCAGGTTTCTACAGAGCATATAACAGAGCAATATAACATAACATTAATATAACATAACATTAACACAACATTACCATAACATAACATTAACATACCAGTAATATAACATTAATATAATATAACATTAATATAACATAACATAACATCAACACAACATGAACATGTATTCATCCCATCTGTGTTGGTGATATTCCACCGTCAGCGTTCTCTGATACTAGTTTGTCTTGTTGCTCCGTACGTACGACAATAAACAATATTACCCCAAACCAGATGCCCTCCTGTATAGAGTACAGATTAAATATCAAACCAGATGCCACTCCTGTATAGAGTACAGATTAAATATCATTTCTGACAGAAACCACATTTCAACATTACCCCAAACCAGATGCCACTCCTGTATAGAGTACAGATTAAATATCATTTCTGACAGAAACCACATTTCAACATTACCCCAAACCAGATGCCACTCCTGTATAGAGTACAGATTAAATATCATTTCTGACAGAAACCACATTTCAATATTACCCCAAACCAGATGCCCTCCTGTATAGACTACAGATTAAATATCAAACCAGATGCCCTCCTGTATAGAGTACAGATTAAATATCAAACCAGATGCCCTCCTGTATAGAGTACAGATTAAATATCAAACCAGATGCCCTCCTGTATAGACTACAGATTAAATATCAAACCAGATGCCCTCCTGTATAGACTACAGATTAAATATCAAACCAGATGCCCTCCTGTATAGACTACAGATTAAATATCATTTCTGACAGAAACCACATTTAAATATTACCCCAAACCAGATGCCCTCCTGTATAGAGTACAGATTAAATATCATTTCTGACAGAAACCACATTTCAATATTACCCCAAACCAGATGTCACTCCTGTATAGAGTACAGATTAAATATCAAACCAGATG
>NW_027032424.1:0-4722 GCF_034236695.1 Oncorhynchus nerka
CCCAGTAGTGATAACAGAACCCAGCTCCCAGTAGTGAATAAGAGAGTCCAGCTCCCTTAGTAAGCAATAACAGAACCCAGCTCCCAGTAGTTATAACAGAACCCAGCTCCCAGTGAGCAATAACAGGACCCAGCTCCCAGTAGTAATATGCGAGACCACCGCTCCCCATGTTAGTAATAACAGAACCCAGCTCCCAGTAGTTATAACAGAAACCCAGCTCCCAGTAGTTATAACAGAACCCAGCTCCCAGTAGTAATAACAGAACCCAGCTCCCAGTAGTTATAACAGAACCCAGCTCCCAGTAGTTATAACAGAACCCAGCTCCCAGTAGTTATAACAGAACCCAGCTCCCAGTAGTATATAACAGAACCCAGCTCCCAGTAGTTATAACAGAACCCAGCTCCCAGTAGTTATAACAGAACCCAGCTCCCAGTAGTAATAACAGAACCCAGCTCCCAGTAGTAATAACAGAACCCAGCTCCCAGTAGTTATAACAGAACCCAGCTCCCAGTAGTAATAACAGAACCCAGCTCCCAGTAGTAATAACAGAACCCAGCTCCCAGTAGTAATAACAGAACCCAGCTCCCAGTAGTAATAACAGAACCCAGCTCCCAGTAGTAATAACAGAACCCAGCTCCCAGTAGTAATAACAGAACCCAGCTCCCAGTAGTTATAACAGAACCCAGCTCCCAGTAGTAATAACAGAACCCAGCTCCCAGTAGTAATAACAGAACCCAGCTCCCAGTAGTTATAACAGAACCCAGCTCCCAGTAGTAATAACAGAACCCAGCTCCCAGTAGTTATAACAGAACCCAGCTCCCAGTAGTAATAACAGAACCCAGCTCCCAGTAGTAATAACAGAACCCAGCTCCCAGTAGTTATAACAGAACCCAGCTCCCAGTAGTTATAACAGAACCCAGCTCCCAGTAGTAATAACAGAACCCAGCTCCCAGTAGTTATAACAGAACCCAGCTCCCAGTAGTATATAACAGAACCCAGCTCCCAGTAGTTATAACAGAACCCAGCTCCCAGTAGTTATAACAGAACCCAGCTCCCAGTAGTTATAACAGAACCCAGCTCCCAGTAGTAATAACAGAACCCAGCTCCCAGTAGTTATAACAGAACCCAGCTCCCAGTAGTAATAACAGAACCCAGCTCCCAGTAGTTAATAACAGAACCCAGCTCCCAGTAGTTATAACAGAACCCAGCTCCCAGTAGTAATAACAGAACCCAGCTCCCAGTAGTTATAACAGAACCCAGCTCCCAGTAGTAATAACAGAACCCAGCTCCCAGTAGTAATAACAGAACCCAGCTCCCAGTAGTAATAACAGAACCCAGCTCCCAGTAGTAATAACAGAACCCAGCTCCCAGTAGTTATAACAGAACCCAGCTCCCAGTAGTTATAACAGAACCCAGCTCCCAGTAGTTATAACAGAACCCAGCTCCCAGTAGTAATAACAGAACCCAGCTCCCAGTAGTAATAACAGAACCCAGCTCCCAGTAGTAATAACAGAACCCAGCTCCCAGTAGTAATAACAGAACCCAGCTCCCAGTAGTTATAACAGAACCCAGCTCCCAGTAGTAATAACAGAACCCAGCTCCCAGTAGTAATAACAGAACCCAGCTCCCAGTAGTAATAACAGAACCCAGCTCCCAGTAGTAATAACAGAACCCAGCTCCCAGTAGTAATAACAGAACCCAGCTCCCAGTAGTTATAACAGAACCCAGCTCCCAGTAGTTATAACAGAACCCAGCTCCCAGTAGTAATAACAGAACCCAGCTCCCAGTAGTTATAACAGAACCCAGCTCCCAGTAGTTATAACAGAACCCAGCTCCCAGTAGTTATAACAGAACCCAGCTCCCAGTAGTAATAACAGAACCCAGCTCCCAGTAGTTATAACAGAACCCAGCTCCCAGTAGTAATAACAGAACCTAGCTCCCAGTAGTAATAACAGAACCTAGCTCCCAGTAGTAATAACAGAACCCAGCTCCCAGTAGTAATAACAGAACCCAGCTCCCAGTAGTAATAACAGAACCCAGCTCCCAGTAGTAATAACAGAACCCAGCTCCCAGTAGTAATAACAGAACCCAGCTCCCAGTAGTTATAACAGAACCCAGCTCCCAGTAGTAATAACAGAACCCAGCTCCCAGTAGTAATAACAGAACCCAGCTCCCAGTAGTAATAACAGAACCCAGCTCCCAGTAGTAATAACAGAACCCAGCTCCCAGTAGGTATATAACAGAACCCAGCTCCCAGTAGTTATAACAGAACCCAGCTCCCAGTAGTAATAACAGAACCCAGCTCCCAGTAGTAATAACAGAACCCAGCTCCCAGTAGTAATAACAGAACCCAGCTCCCAGTAGTAATAACAGAACCCAGCTCCCAGTAGTAATAACAGAACCCAGCTCCCAGTAGTTATAACAGAACCCAGCTCCCAGTAGTAATAACAGAACCCAGCTCCCAGTAGTAATAACAGAACCCAGCTCCCAGTAGTAATAACAGAACCCAGCTCCCAGTAGTAATAACAGAACCCAGCTCCCAGTAGTTATAACAGAACCCAGCTCCCAGTAGTAATAACAGAACCCAGCTCCCAGTAGTAATAACAGAACCCAGCTCCCAGTAGTTATAACAGAACCCAGCTCCCAGTAGTTAATAACAGAACCCAGCTCCCAGTAGTAATAACAGAACCCAGCTCCCAGTAGTTATAACAGAACCCAGCTCCCAGTAGTAATAACAGAACCCAGCTCCCAGTAGTAATAACAGAACCCAGCTCCCAGTAGTTATAACAGAACCCAGCTCCCAGTAGTAATAACAGAACCCAGCTCCCAGTAGTAATAACAGAACCCAGCTCCCAGTAGTAATAACAGAACCCAGCTCCCAGTAGTTATAACAGAACCCAGCTCCCAGTAGTTATAACAGAACCCAGCTCCCAGTAGTAATAACAGAACCCAGCTCCCAGTAGTTATAACAGAACCCAGCTCCCAGTAGTTATAACAGAACCCAGCTCCCAGTAGTAATAACAGAACCCAGCTCCCAGTAGTAATAACAGAACCCAGCTCCCAGTAGTAATAACAGAACCCAGCTCCCAGTAGTAATAACAGAACCCAGCTCCCAGTAGTAATAACAGAACCCAGCTCCCAGTAGTAATAACAGAACCCAGCTCCCAGTAGTAATAACAGAACCCAGCTCCCAGTAGTTATAACAGAACCCAGCTCCCAGTAGTAATAACAGAACCCAGCTCCCAGTAGTTATAACAGAACCCAGCTCCCAGTAGTAATAACAGAACCCAGCTCCCAGTAGTAATAACAGAACCCAGCTCCCAGTAGTTATAACAGAACCCAGCTCCCAGTAGTTATAACAGAACCCAGCTCCCAGTAGTTATAACAGAACCCAGCTCCCAGTAGTAATAACAGAACCCAGCTCCCAGTAGTTATAACAGAACCCAGCTCCCAGTAGTAATAACAGAACCCAGCTCCCAGTAGTTATAACAGAACCCAGCTCCCAGTAGTTATAACAGAACCCAGCTCCCAGTAGTTATAACAGAACCCAGCTCCCAGTAGTTATAACAGAACCCAGCTCCCAGTAGTAATAACAGAACCCAGCTCCCAGTAGTTATAACAGAACCCAGCTCCCAGTAGTAATAACAGAACCCAGCTCCCAGTAGTAATAACAGAACCCAGCTCCCAGTAGTAATAACAGAACCCAGCTCCCAGTAGTAATAACAGAACCCAGCTCCCAGTAGTTATAACAGAACCCAGCTCCCAGTAGTTATTACAGAACCCAGCTCCCAGTAGTTATAACAGAACCCAGCTCCCAGTAGTAATAACAGAACCCAGCTCCCAGTAGTAATAACAGAACCCAACTCCCAGTAGTAATAACAGAACCCAGCTCCCAGTAGTAATAACAGAACCCAGCTCCCAGTAGTAATAACAGAACCCAGCTCCCAGTAGTTATAACAGAACCCAGCTCCCAGTAGTAATAACAGAACCCAGCTCCCAGTAGTAATAACAGAACCCAGCTCCCAGTAGTAATAACAGAACCCAGCTCCCAGTAGTAATAACAGAACCCAGCTCCCAGTAGTTATAACAGAACCCAGCTCCCAGTAGTTATAACAGAACCCAGCTCCCAGTAGTAATAACAGAACCCAGCTCCCAGTAGTTATAACAGAACCCAGCTCCCAGTAGTTATAACAGAACCCAGCTCCCAGTAGTTATAACAGAACCCAGCTCCCAGTAGTTATAACAGAACCCAGCTCCCAGTAGTTATAACAGAACCCAGCTCCCAGTAGTTATAACAGAACCCAGCTCCCAGTAGTTATAACAGAACCCAGCTCCCAGTAGTAATAACAGAACCCAGCTCCCAGTAGTAATAACAGAACCCAGCTCCCAGTAGTTATAACAGAACCCAGCTCCCAGTAGTAATAACAGAACCCAGCTCCCAGTAGTTATAACAGAACCCAGCTCCCAGTAGTAATAACAGAACCCAGCTCCCAGTAGTAATAACAGAACCCAGCTCCCAGTAGTAATAACAGAACCCAGCTCCCAGTAGTAATAACAGAACCCAGCTCCCAGTAGTTATAACAGAACCCAGCTCCCAGTAGTTATAACAGAACCCAGCTCCCAGTAGTTATAACAGAACCCAGCTCCCAGTAGTTATAACAGAACCCAGCTCCCAGTAGTTATAACAGAACCCAGCTCCCAGTAGTTATAACAGAACCCAGC
>NW_027032425.1:0-4723 GCF_034236695.1 Oncorhynchus nerka
CTATGCCTCACTATGGTCGATACAATCACTATGGCTCAACTACGGTCGATACAATCACTATGCCTCACTATGGTCGATACACAATCACTATGCCTCACTATGGTCGATACAATCACTATGCCTCACTATGTAGTCGGAGTGCAGTCACTGTGCTCTATCACTGTGGTGCGTTAGTCATATGCCTGCTACCCAGTCATATGCCTCACAATGGTCGATACGAAGATCACTATCTGCTACAATCACTATGCCTCACTGTGGTCGATACAATCTACTATGCCTATCACTGTGGTCACTACAATCACTATGCGCTCACTGTGGTCGAAGTACCAATCACTATGTCTCATTATTGTCGATACAATCACTGTGCTCTCACTATGGTCGATACAGTCACTATGCTGCCATTGCGTAGCTAGTGCAGTCACTGTGCTACTGAAGTCACTGGTATGACTGCTACACTATGTCAGTTGGAGTACAATCACTATGCGTCACTATGGTCCGATGCAATCACTATGTCTCACTATGGTCATGCAATCGCATGTCTCACTATGGTTCGATTACAATCACTATGCTACTCACTATACGTTCGATGCAATCACTATGTCTCACTATGGTCGATACAATCACTATGCCTCACTATGGTCGATACAATCACTATGCCTCACTATGGTCGATACAATCACTATGCCTACTACAGTCACTATGCTCACTATGGTCGATACAATCACTGTATGACTCACTATGGCCGATACAATCACTATGCACTCACTATGGTCGATGCAGTCACTATGTCTCATTATGGTCGATACAATCACTATGCCTCACTATGGCTCACTACAATCACTATGCCTCACTATGGTTCGATACAATCACTATGCCTCATTGTGGTCGATACAATCACTATGTCTCATTATGGTCGATACAATCACTGTGCCTCACTATGGTCAATACAATCACTATGCACTCACTGTGGCTTGGCATGCAATCACTATGCCTCACTATGGTCATACAATCACTATGCGCCTCACTGTGGTCAATACATGATCACTATGTCTCGTTATGATTCGATACAATCACTATGCCTGTCACTATGGTCAGATGCAATCACTATGCCTCACTATGGTCGATACATGATCACTGCTCACACTGTAGTTAGATGCAATCACTACTATGCGTCACTTATGGTCGATGCTGATCTTATACTTCACTATGGCGATGCAAGTCACTGTACTTCACTATGGTCGACTGCAATCACTATGCCTCACTATGGTCGTATACAATCACTATGCCTCACTATGGTCACTACAATAACTATGCCTCACTATGGTCGATACAATCACTATGCCTCACTTGTGGTCGATACAATCACTATGCCTCATTGTGGCTCGATGCAATCACCTATGCCTCACTATGGTCGATTCTAATGCACTATGCTCACTGCAATTATGAGTCGACTAGTCACTATGTCACTATGAGTCACCTTGCAGTCGACAATGTGCATATGATATGTGAGATGCAGTCATGATCACTATACTCATTGGATGCTGCAGTCACTGTGCATCCATAATACGTGTAGTCACTGTGCCGTCACTGTGGTCGTGCAGTCGCTGTGCGTCACGTAGTGATAAGTCACTATGTTCTGCTGTGATAGGAATCACATCACTGTGTCGCTGTAGCTACGATCTGATCACTGTGCTTCACTATGGTCGATTACAATCACTATGCCTCACTGTGGTCGAGTACAGTCACTATGCTCACTGTAGTTAGATCAATCACTGTGCCTCACTATGGTCGATACAGTCACTATGCCTCACTATGGTCAGATACAATCACTAGTGCCTCATTGTGGTCAGATACAATCACTATGCCTCACTATGGTCGATACAATCACTATGCCTCACTATGGTCGATACAATCACTATGCCTCACTATGGTTCGATACAATCACTATGCCTCACTATGGTCGATACAATCACTTATGCCTCACTATGGTCGATACAATCACTATGCCTCACTATGGTTGATGGTCATGTCACACATGGCTTATACAATCGCTACGTTAGCTACATGGCGTCGAAGACATACGCTCCAATTATGCTTCTCACTATGGTCGATACAATCACTAGGCTCACTGTGTTAGCACATCACCGTGCTGGCTGCGGCAGATACAGTGCACGTATGCTCTCAGCTATGGCTTGACACAATCGCTATGCCTGCTGTGGTCGTTGCAGTCGCCTGTGGCCTCGCTGTGGTCGAGTGCAGTCGCTGTGCTTCGCTAGCCGATGCACTGCGCTTATACTTGCACTATGGCCGAGTGCAATCCACTATGCCTCACTATGGTTCGATACAATCACTATGCCTCACTATGGTCACTGCAATAACTATGCCTCACTATGGTCGATACAATCACTATGCCTCATTGTGGTCGATACAATCACTATGTCTAATTATGGTCGCATACAATCACTATGCCTCACTATGGTCACTACAATCACTATGCCTCACTGTGGTCGATACAATCACTATGCCTCACTATGGTCACTACAATCACTATGCCCTCACTGTGGTCGATACAATCACTATGTCTAATTATTGTCGATACAATCGCTATGCCTCACTATGGTCAGATACAATCACTATGCGTCACTATGGTCGATACTAATCACTATGCCTCACTATGGTCGAGCATAATCACTATACGTCACTATGGCGTCTGATCTACTAATCACTGTCATGCTTCACTATGGCCGATACAATCACTATACCTCACTATGGCCGATACAATCACTATGCCTCACTATGGTTGACTACAATCACTATGCCTCACTATGGTCGATACAATCACTATGCCTATTGTGGTCGATACAATCACTATGCCTCATTGTGGTCGATACAATCACTATGCCTCACTATGGTCGATACAATCACTATGCTCACTGTGGTCGATGCAATCACTATGCTCACTGTGGTCATGCAATCACTATGCCTCACTGTGGTCGATGCAATCACTATGCCTCACTATGGTCGATACAATCACTATGCCTCACTATGGTCGATGCAATCACTATGCTCACTATGGTCGTGCAATCACTATGCCTCATTGTGGTCGATACAATCACTATGCCTCACTATGGTCGATACAATCACTATGTCTCAATTATGGTCGAGTACAATCACTATGCCTCACTATGGTCACTACCAATCACTATGCCTCACTGTGGTCGATACAATCACTGTGCTCATCTATGGTTCAGTACAATCACTATGCCTCACTGTGGTCGATGCAATCACTATGTCTCATTATTGTCGATACAATCACTATGCCTCACTATGGTCGATACAATCACTATGCCTCACTATGGTCGTCGCAATCACTATGCCTCACTATGATTCGATACAATCCTATACTTGCTCTGTGTTGAGTGCAGTATCGATAGCAGTCACTATGACTCACTATGATGGATACAATCACTAGTGTCTAATCATGCGTCGTATGCAATCACTAGCCTGCACTATGGTCACTACAGTCACTGTGCCTCACTATGGTCAATACAATCACTAGTGCCTCACTACATGGCCTCCGGATCACAATCACTACAGTCTCCGCCTCACTATGGTCAATACAATCACTGTCTCACCAGTGATGGTCAATGAGCAATCACTATGCCCCCTCACTATGGTCACACAATCGCTATGCCTACTACAATCACTTCTTCCCTTCATGCCTCACTATGGTCGATACAATCACTATGCCTCACTATGGTCGATACAATCACTATGCCTCACTATGGTCGATACAATCACTATGCCTCACTATGGTCGATGCAATCTCTGTGTCTCACTACGAACACAACGCCATGCCTCACAACAGAAGACCTACCACCATGCCTATACAATCACCGCAGCTCACTAGTGTCAGTCTGGTCACTATGACTACTGTAGTATCACAATCACTATGCCTCACTATGGTCGATACAATCACTATGCCGTCACTGAGTCAGATAATCACTATGCTCTCACTACTAACAGTCTGATGCACTCACTATAGTCACGACTACAATCACTATGCCTGCTGCAATCACTATGCCTCACTATGGTCGATTACAATCACTATGCTCACTATGGTCGATACAATCACTATGCCTACTACCCAATCACTGTGCCTCACTATGGTCGATACAATCACTATGTCTACTATGGTCGATACAATCACTATGCCTCACTATGGTCACTACAATCACTATGCCTCACTGTGGTGCGAGCTACAGATCACTATGCCTCACTGTGGTCGATACGAATCACTATGTCAATTATTGTCGATACAATCACTGTGCTCACTATGGTCGATACAATCACTATGCCTCACTATGGTCGATACAATCACTATACTTCACTATGGTCGATACAATCACTATGCCTCACTGTGGTCACTACAATCACTATATCTCACTGTGGTCGATGCAATCACTATGCTTGCTCGATCTATGTGTCGTGATACAATCAGCTGTGCGCTCGCTGTGGTCGGAGTGCAGTTCGCTATGCTCACTAACTGGCGGTAGAGTCACTATAGCTTCACTATGGCCGCATACAATCACTGTGCTTCACTATGGTCGATACAATCACTATGCCTCACTATGGTCGATACAATCACTATGCCTCACTATGGTCGATACAATCACTATGCCTCACTATGGTTATATACAATCACTATGCCTCACTATGGTCG
>NW_027032426.1:0-4723 GCF_034236695.1 Oncorhynchus nerka
ACACTGCACCGTTTCACCTGGAGTTATAACACTAGTTCACACTGCACCACTACACCTGGAGTTATAACACTAGTTC
Organism: Oncorhynchus nerka; assembly: GCF_034236695.1. NCBI lineage: Eukaryota > Metazoa > Chordata > Actinopteri > Salmoniformes > Salmonidae > Oncorhynchus > Oncorhynchus nerka. The sequence continues at coordinate 77 of NW_027032426.1, forward strand.
ACACTGCACCGTTTCACCTGGAGTTATAACACTAGTTCACACTGCACCACTACACCTGGAGTTATAACACTAGTTCACTGCACCACTACACCTGGAGTTATAACACTAGTTCACACTGCACCACTACACCTGGAGTTATAACACTAGTTCACACTGCACCACTACACCTGGAGTTATAACACTAGTTCACACTGCACCACTACACCTGGAGTTATAACACTAGTTCACACTGCACCACTACACCTGGAGTTATAACACTAGTTCACACTGCACCACTTCACCTGGAGTTATAACACTAGTTCACACTGCACCGTTTCACCTGGAGTTATAACACTAGTTCACACTGCACCACTACACCTGGAGTTATAACACTAGTTCACACTGCACCACTACACCTGGAGTTATAACACTAGTTCACGCTGCGCCACTACACCTGGAGTTATAACACTAGTTCACACTGCACCGTTTCACCTGGAGTTATAACACTAGTTCACACTGCACCACTACACCTGGAGTTATAACACTAGTTCACACTGCACCACTACACCTGGAGTTATAACACTAGTTCACACTGCACCGCTTCACCTGGAGTTATAACACTAGTTCACACTGCACCACTACACCTGGAGTTATAACACTAGTTCACACTGCACACCCACTAGCACCTGGAGTTATAACACTAGTTCACACTGCACCACTACACCTGGAGTTATAACACTAGTTCACACTGCACCACTACACCTGGAGTTATAACACTAGTTCACACTGCACCACTACACCTGGAGTTATAACACTAGTTCACACTGCACCACTACACCTGGAGTTATAACACTAGTTCACACTGCACCGTTTCACCTGGAGTTATAACACTAGTTCACACTGCACCACTACACCTGGAGTTATAACACTAGTTCACACTGCACCACTACACCTGGAGTTATAACACTAGTTCACACTGCACAGTTTCACCTGGAGTTATAACACTAGTTCACACTGCACCACTACACCTGGAGTTATAACACTAGTTCACACTGCACCACTACACCTGGAGTTATAACACTAGTTCACACTGCACCACTACACCTGGAGTTATAACACTAGTTCACACTGCACCGTTTCACCTGGAGTTATAACACTAGTTCACACTGCACCACTACACCTGGAGTTATAACACTAGTTCACACTGCACCACTACACCTGGAGTTATAACACTAGTTCACACTGCACCACTACACCTGGAGTTATAACACTAGTTCACACTGCACCGTTTCACCTGGAGTTATAACACTAGTTCACACTGCACCACTACACCTGGAGTTATAACACTAGTTCACACTGCACCACTCACCTGGAGTTATAACACTAGTTCACACTGCAACACTACACCTGGAGTTATAACACTAGTTCACACTGACTACCGTTTATCACCTGGAGTTATAACACTAGTTCACACTGCACCACTACACCTGGGTTATAACACTAGTTCACACTGCACCACTACACCTGGAGTTATAACACTAGTTCACACTGCAACCACTACACCTGGAGTTATAACACTAGTTCACACTGCACCACTACACCTGGAGTTATAACACTAGTTCACACTGCACACACTACACCTGGGTTATAACACTAGTTCACACTGCACCACTACACCTGGAGTTATAACACTAGTTCACACTGCACCACTACACCTGGAGTTATAACTCTAGTTCACACTGCACCACTACACCTGGAGTTATAACACTAGTTCACACTGCACCACTACACCTGGAGTTATAACACTAGTTCACACTGCACCACTACACCTGGAGTTATAACACTAGTTCACACTGCACCGTTTCACCTGGAGTTATAACACTAGTTCACCTGCACCGTTTCCCTGGAGTTATAACACTAGTTCACACTGCCGTTCACCTGGATTATGAGCCCTGCACCGCACCTGGAGTTATAACACTAGTTCACACTGCACCGTTTCACCTGGAGTTATTACACTAGTTCACACTGCACCACTACACCTGGAGTTATAACACTAGTTCACACTGCACCACTACACCTGGAGTTATAACACTAGTTCACACTGCACAGTTTCACCTGGAGTTATAACACTAGTTCACACTGCACCACTACACCTGGAGTTATAACACTAGTTCACACTGCACCACTACACCTGGAGTTATAACACTAGTTCACACTGCACCACTACACCTGGAGTTATAACACTAGTTCACACTGCACCACTGGGTATAACACTAGTTCACACTGCACCACTTCACCTGGAGTTATAACACTAGTTCACACTGCACCACTACACCTGGAGTTATAACACTAGTTCACACTGCACCACTACACCTGGAGTTATAACACTAGTTCACACTGCACCGTTTCACCTGGAGTTATAACACTAGTTCACACTGCACCACTACACCTGGAGTTATAACACTAGTTCACACTGCACCACTACACCTGGAGTTATAACACTAGTTCACACTGCACCACTACACCTGGAGTTATAACACTAGTTCACACTGCACCACTACACCTGGAGTTATAACACTAGTTCACACTGCACCACTACACCTGGAGTTATAACACTAGTTCACACTGCACCACTACACCTGGAGTTATAACACTAGTTCACACTGCACCGCTACACCTGGAGTTATAACACTAGTTCACACTGCACCACTACACCTGGAGTTATAACACTAGTTCACACTGCACCACTACACCTGGAGTTATAACACTAGTTCACACTGCACCACTACACCTGGAGTTATAACACTAGTTCACACTGCACCGTTTCACCTGGAGTTATAACACTAGTTCACACTGCACCACTACACCTGGAGTTATAACACTAGTTCACACTGCACCACTACACCTGGAGTTATAACACTAGTTCACACTGCCCACTACACCTGGAGTTATAACACTAGTTCACACTGCACGTCTCACCTGGGTTATAACACTAGTTCACACTGCACCACTACACCTGGAGTTATAACACTAGTTCACACTGCACCACTACACCTGGAGTTATAACACTAGTTCACACTGCACCACTACACCTGGAGTTATAACACTAGTTCACACTGCACCACTACACCTGGAGTTATAACACTAGTTCACACTGCACCGCTACACCTGGAGTTATAACACTAGTTCACACTGCACCGTTTCACCTGGAGTTATAACACTAGTTCACACTGCACCACTACACCTGGAGTTATAACACTAGTTCACACTGCACCACTACACCTGGAGTTATAACACTAGTTCACACTGCACCACTACACCTGGAGTTATAACACTAGTTCACACTGCACCACTACACCTGGAGTTATAACACTAGTTCACACTGCACCACTACACCTGGAGTTATAACACTAGTTCACACTGCACCACTACACCTGGAGTTATAACACTAGTTCACACTGCACCGTTTCACCTGGAGTTATAACACTAGTTCACACTGCACCACTACACCTGGAGTTATAACACTAGTTCACACTGCACCACTACACCTGGAGTTATAACACTAGTTCACACTGCACCACTACACCTGGAGTTATAACACTAGTTCACACTGCACCACTACACCTGGAGTTATAACACTAGTTCACACTGCACCACTACACCTGGAGTTATAACACTAGTTCACACTGCACCGTTTCACCTGGAGTTATAACACTAGTTCACACTGCACCACTACACCTGGAGTTATAACACTAGTTCACACTGCACCACTACACCTGGAGTTATAACACTAGTTCACACTGCACCACTACACCTGGAGTTATAACACTAGTTCACACTGCACCGTTTCACCTGGAGTTATAACACTAGTTCACACTGCACCACTACACCTGGAGTTATAACACTAGTTCACACTGCACCACTACACCTGGGTTATAACACTAGTTCACACTGCACCACTACACCTGGAGTTATAACACTAGTTCACACTGCACCACTACACCTGGAGTTATAACACTAGTTCACACTGCACCACTACACCTGGAGTTATAACACTAGTTCACACTGCACCGTTTCACCTGGAGTTATAACACTAGTTCACACTGCACCACTACACCTGGAGTTATAACACTAGTTCACACTGCACCACTACACCTGGAGTTATAACACTAGTTCACACTGCACCGTTTCACCTGGAGTTATAACACTAGTTCACACTGCACCACTACACCTGGAGTTATAACACTAGTTCACACTGCACCACTACACCTGGAGTTATAACACTAGTTCACACTGCACCACTACACCTGGAGTTATAACACTAGTTCACACTGCACCACTACACCTGGAGTTATAACACTAGTTCACACTGCACCACTACACCTGGAGTTATAACACTAGTTCACACTGCACCACTACACCTGGAGTTATAACACTAGTTCACCCTGCACCACTACACCTGGAGTTATAACACTAGTTCACACTGCACCACTACACCTGGAGTTATAACACTAGTTCACACTGCACCACTTCACCTGGAGTTATAACACTAGTTCACACTGCACCACTACACCTGGAGTTATAACACTAGTTCACACTGCACCACTGCACCTGGAGTTATAACACTAGTTCACACTGCACCACTACACCTGGAGTTATAACACTAGT
>NW_027032427.1:0-4727 GCF_034236695.1 Oncorhynchus nerka
AACTCCAGGCTGGATGACATACCAGTGGAAGTACAAAGGAAACTCAGACTGGATGACATACCAGTGGAAGTACACAAAGGAAACTCCAGGCTGGATGACATACCAGTGGAAGTACACAAAGGAAACTCAGACTGGATGACATACCAGTGGAAGAAACTCAGGCTGGATGACAAAGGAAACACAAAGGAACTCAGGCACTGGATGACATACCAGTGGAAGTACACAAAGGAAACTCCAGACTGGATGACATACCAGTGGAAGTACACAAAGGAAACTCCAGGCTGGATGACATACCAGTGGAAGTACACAAAGGAAACTCCAGACTGGATGACATACCAGTGGAAGTACACAAAGGAAACTCCAGGGCTGGATGACATACCAGTGGAAGTACACAAAGGAAACTCCAGGCTGGATGACATACCAGTGGAAGTATACAAAGGAAACTCCAGGACTGGATGACATACCAGTGGAAGTATACAAAGGAAACTCCAGGCTGGATGACATACCAGTGGAAGTATACAAAGGAAACTCCAGGACTGGATGACATACCAGTGGAAGTATACAAAGGAAACTCCAGGCTGGATGACATACCAGTGGAAGTACACAAAGGAAACTCCAGGCTGGATGACATACCTGTGGAAGTACACAAAGGAAACTCCAGACTGGATGACATACCAGTGCAAGTACACAAAGGAAACTCCAGGACTGGATGACATACCAGTGAAGTATACAAAGAAACTCCAGGCTGGATGACATACCAGTGGAAGTATACAAAGGAAACTCCAGGCTGGATGACATACCAGTGGAAGTATACAAAGGAAACTCCAGGCTGGATGACATACCAGTGGAAGTACACAAAGGAAACTCCAGGACTGGATGACATACCAGTGGAAGTACACAAAGGAAACTCCAGACTGGATGACATACCATTGGAAGTATACAAAGAAACTCAGGCTGGATGACATACCAGTGGAAGTATACAAAAACTCCAGACTGGATGACATACCAGTGGAAGTACACAAAGGAAACTCAGGCTGGATGACATACCAGTGGAAGTACACAAAGGAAACTCCAGACTGGATGACATACCAGTGGAAGTACACAAAGGAAACTCCAGGGCTGGAGGCTGGATGACATACCAGTGGAAGTACTCAAATGGAGGCTGGATGACATACCAGTGGGAAGTACACAGACTCAGGACTGGATGACATACCAGTGGAAGTATACAAAGGAAACTCCAGGCTGGATGACATACCAGTGGAAGTACACAAAGGAAACTCCCAGGCTGGATGACATACCAGTGGAAGTACACAAGGAAACTCCAGACTGGATGACATGTTCAGTGGAAGTACACAAAGGAAACTCCAGGCTGGATGACATACCAGTGGAAGTACACAAAGGAAACTCCAGACTGGATGACATACCAGTGGAAGTACACAAAGGAAACTCCAGGCTGGATGACATACCAGTGGAAGTACACAAAGGAAACTCCAGACTGGATGACATACCAGTGGAAGTATACAAAGGAAACTCCAGGCTGGATGACATACCAGTGGAAGTACACAAAGGAAACTCCAGACTGGATGACATACCAGTGGAAGTACACAAAGGAAACTCCAGGACTGGATGACATACCAGTGGAAGTATACAAAGGAAACTCCAGGCTGGATGACATACCAGTGGAAGTACACAAAACTCAGGCTGGATGAAACTCACAGGAAACTCACTGGATGACATACCAGTGGAAGTATACAAAGGAAACTCCAGGCTGGATGACATACCAGTGGAAGTACACAAAGGAAACTCCAGGCTGGATGACATACCAGTGGAAGTATACAAAGGAAACTCAGGCTGGATGACATACCAGTGGAAGTACACAAAGGAAACTCCAGGCTGGATGACATACCAGTGGGAAGTACACAAAGGAAACTCCAGACTGGATGACATACCAGTGGAAGTACACAAAGGAAACTCAGGCTGGATGACATACCAGTGGAAGGGCTGGATGACAAAGGAAACAAAACTCAGGACTGGATGACATACCAGTGGAAGTATACAAAGGAAACTCCAGGCTGGATGACATACCAGTGGAAGTACACAAAGGAAACTCCAGGACTGGATGACATACCAGTGGAAGTATACAAAGGAAACTCCAGGCTGGATGACATACCAGTGGAAGTACACAAAGGAAACTCCAGGCTGGATGACATACCAGTGGAAGTACACAAAGGAAACTCCAGACTGGATGACATACCAGTGGAAGTACACAAAGGAAACTCCAGGCTGGATGACATACCAGTGGAAGTACACAAAGGAAACTCCAGACTGGATGACATACCAGTGGAAGTACACAAAGGAAACTCAGGCTGGATGACATACCAGTGGAAGTACACAAAGGAAACTCCAGACTGGATGACATACCAGTGGAAGTACACAAAGGAAACTCCAGGCTGGATGACATACCAGTGGAAGTACACAAAGGAAACTCCAGACTGGATGACATACCAGTGGAAGTACACAAAGGAAACTCCAGGCTGGATGACATACCAGTGGAAGTACACAAAGGAAACTCCAGGCTGGATGACATACCAGTGGAAGTACACAAAGGAAACTCCAGGACTGGATGACATACCAGTGGAAGTACACAAAGGAAACTCCAGGCTGGATGACATACCAGTGGAAGTACACAAAGGAAACTCCAGGACTGGATGACATACCAGTGGAAGTATACAAAGGAAACTCCAGGCTGGATGACATACCAGTGGAAGTACACAAAGGAAACTCCAGGCTGGATGACATACCAGTGGAAGTATACAAAGGAAACTCCAGGCTGGATGACATACCAGTGGAAGTACACAAAGGAAACTCCAGGGCTGGATGACATACCAGTGGAAGTACACAAAGGAAACTCCAGACTGGATGACATACCAGTGGAAGTACACAAAGGAAACTCCAGGGCTGGATGACATACCAGTGGAAGTACACAAAGGAAACTCCAGACTGGATGACATACCAGTGGAAGTACACAAAGGAAACTCCAGGCTGGATGACATACCAGTGGAAGTACACAAAACTCCAGGACTGGATGACATACCAGTGGAAGTACACAAAGGAAACTCCAGGGCTGGATGACATACCAGTGGAAGTACCAGGACTGGATGACATACCAGTGGAAGTATACAAAGAAACCCAGGCTGGATGACATACCAGTGGAAGTACACAAAGGAAACTCCAGACTGGATGACATACCAGTGGAAGTATACAAAGGAAACTCCAGGCTGGATGACATACCAGTGGAAGTACACAAAGGAAACTCCAGGCTGGATGACATACCAGTGGAAGTACACAAAGGAAACTCCAGACTGGATGACATACCAGTGGAAGTACACAAAGGAAACTCCAGGGCTGGATGACATACCAGTGGAAGTACACAAAGGAAACTCCAGGCTGGATGACATACCAGTGGAAGTACACAAAGGAAACTCCAGGGCTGGATGACATACCAGTGGAAGTACACAAAGGAAACTCCAGGCTGGATGACATACCAGTGGAAGTACACAAAGGAAACTCCAGACTGGATGACATACCAGTGGAAGTATACAAAGGAAACTCCAGGCTGGATGACATACCAGTGGAAGTACACACAAAGGAAACTCCAGGGCTGGATGACATACCAGTGGAAGTACACAAAAGGAAACTCCAGGGACTGGATGACATACCAGTGGAAGTATACAAAGGAAACTCCAGGCTGGATGACATACCAGTGGAAGTACACAAAGGAAACTCAGACTGGATGACATACCAGTGGGAAGTATACAAAGGAAACTCCAGACTGGATGACATACCAGTGGAAGTACACAAAGGAAACTCCAGGCTGGATGACATACCAGTGGAAGTATACAAAGGAAACTCCAGGACTGGATGACATACCAGTGGAAGTACACAAAGGAAACTCAGGCTGGATGACATACCAGTGGAAGTACAAGGAAACTCCAGACTGGATGACATACCAGTGGAAGTACACAAAAGGAAACTCAGGCTGGATGACATACCAGTGGAAGTACACAAAGGAAACTCAGGGCTGGATGACATACCAGTGGAAGTACACAAAGGAAACTCCAGGCTGGATGACATACCAGTGGAAGTACACAAAGGAAACTCCAGGCTGGATGACATACCAGTGAAGTACACAAAGGAAAACTCAGGCTGGATGACATACCAGTGGAAGTACACAAAGGAAACTCCAGACATACCAGTGGAAGTACACAAAGGAACTCCTGGATGACATACCAGTGGAAGTACACAAAGAAAACTCCAGGCTGGATGACCTGGAAGGATGACATACCAGTGGAAGTACACAAAGGAAACTCCAGGCTGGATGACATACCAGTGGAAGTACAAAGGAAACTCCAGACTGGATGACATACCAGTGGAAGTACACAAAGGAAACTCCAGGGGCTGGATGACATACCAGGGAAGTACACAAAACTCCAGACTGGATGACATACCAGTGGAAGTACACAAAGGGAAACTCAGGCTGGATGACATACCAGTGGAAGTACACAAAGGAAACTCAGGAGCTGGATGACATGCAGTGAAGTACACAAGGAAACTCAGGCTGGATGACATACCAGTGGAAGTACACAACTCCAGGCTGGATGACATACCAGTGGAAGTACACAAAGGAAACTCAGGCTGGATGACATACCAGTGGAAGTACACAAAGG
>NW_027032428.1:0-4728 GCF_034236695.1 Oncorhynchus nerka
CCTCCCTATCTGTTAGTATCTCTACTGTTACCTCCCTATCTGTTAGTATCTCTACTGTTACCTGTTAGCATCTCTACTGTTACCTGTTAGCATCTCTACTGTTATCTGTTAGAATATCTAATGTTACCTGTTAGTATCTCTACTGTTACCTCCCTATCTGTTAGTATCTCTCACTGATACCTGTTAGTATCTCTACTGTTACCTGTTAGTATCTCTACTGTCATCTGTTAGTATCTCTACTGTTTACATTTACATTTACGTCATTTAGCAGACGCTCTTATCCAGAGCGACTTACAAATTGGTGCATTCACCTTATGACCTCCAGTGGAACAGTAGTGCATCTAAATCTTTTCAGGGGGAGGGGGGGGTGAGAGGGATTACTTTATCCTATCCTAGGTATTCCTTAAAGAGGTGGGGTTTCAGGTGTCTCCGGAAGGTGGTGATTGACTCCGCTGTCCTGGCGTCGTGAGGGAGTTTGTTCCACCATTGGGGGGCCAGAGCAGCGAACAGTTTTGACTGGGCTGAGCGGGAACTGTACTTCCTCAGTGGTAGGGAGGCGAGCAGGCCAGAGGTGGATGAACGCAGTGCCCTTGTTTGGGTGTAGGGCCTGATCAGAGCCTGGAGGTACTGAGGTGCCGTTCCCCTCACAGCTCCGTAGGCAAGCACCATGGTCTTGTAGCGGATGCGAGCTTCAACTGGAAGCCAGTGGAGGGAGCGGAGGAGCGGGGTGACGTGAGAGAACTTGGGAAGGTTGAACACCAGACGGGCTGCGGCGTTCTGGATGAGTTGTAGGGGTTTAATGGCACAGGCAGGGAGCCCAGCCAACAGCGAGTTGCAGTAATCCAGACGGGAGATGACAAGTGCCTGGATTAGGACCTGCGCCGCTTCCTGTGTGAGGCAGGGTCGTACTCTGCGGATGTTGTAGAGCATGAACCTACAGGAACGGGCCACCGCCTTGATGTTAGTTGAGAACGACAGGGTGTTGTCCAGGATCACGCCAAGGTTCTTAGCGCTCTGGGAGGAGGACACAATGGAGTTGTCAACCGTGATGGCGAGATCATGGAACGGGCAGTCCTTCCCCGGGAGGAAGAGCAGCTCCGTCTTGCCGAGGTTCAGCTTGAGGTGGTGATCCGTCATCCACACGGATATGTCTGCCAGACATGCAGAGATGCGATTCGCCACCTGGTCATCAGAAGGGGGAAAGGAGAAGATTAATTGTGTGTCGTCTGCATAGCAATGATAGGAGAGACCATGTGAGGTTATGACAGAGCCAAGTGACTTGGTGTATAGCGAGAATAGGAGAGGGCCTAGAACAGAGCCCTGGGGGACACCAGTGGTGAGAGCACGTGGTGTGGAGACGGATTCTCGCCACGCCACCTGGTAGGAGCGACCTGTCAGGTAGGACGCAATCCAAGCGTGGGCCGCGCCGGAGATGCCCAACTCGGAGAGGGTGGAGAGGAGGATCTGATGGTTCACAGTATCGAAGGCAGCCGATAGGTCTAGAAGGATGAGAGCAGGAGAGAGTTAGCTTTAGCAGTGCGGGGCACCTCCGTGATACAGAGAAGAGCAGTCTCAGTTGAATGACTAGTGCGAAACCTGACTGATTGAGATCAAGAAGGTCATTCTGAGAGAGATAGCGGGAGAGCTGGCCAAGGGCGGCACGTTCAAGAGTTTGGAAGAAAAGAAAGAAGGGATACTGGTCTGTAGTTGTTGACATCGGGAGGGATCGAGTGTAGGTTTTCAGAAGGGTGCAACTCTCGCTCTCTTGAAGACGGAAGGAGCGTAGCCAGCGGTCGAGGATGAGTTATTGGCGAGGTGAGGTAAGGGAGGAGGTCTCCTGAAATGGTCTGGAGAAGAGAGAGGGATAGGGTCAAGCGGGGAGGTTGTAGGGCGGCGGCCGTCACAAGACGCGTGATTTCATCTGGAGAGAGAGGGGAGAAAGAGGTCAGAGCACAGGGTAGGGGCAGTGTGAGCAGAACCAGCGGTGTCGTTTGACTTAGCAAAGCGAGGATCGGATGTCGTCGACCTTCTTTTCAAAATGGTTGAAGTCATCTGCAGAGAGGGAGGAGGGGGAGGGGGAGGAGGATTCAGGAGGGAGGAGAAGGTTGCAAGAGCTTCCTAGGGTTAGAGGCAGATGCTTGGAATTTAGAGGTAGAAAGTGGCTTTAGCAGCAGAGAAGAGGAAAATGCTAGAGAGGAGGGAGTGAAAGGATGTCAGGTCCGCAGGGAGGCGGATTTTCCTCCATTTCCGCTCCCGGCTGCCCGGAGCCCCTGTTCTGTGAGCCGCAATGAGTCGCCGAGCCACGGAGCGGGAGAGGAGTGACTGAGCGGCCTGGAGGATAGGGGACATAGAGAGTCAAAGGATGCAGAAAGGGAGGAGAGGAGGGTTGAGGAGGCAGAATCAGGAGATAGGTTGGAGAAGGTTTGAGCAGAGGAAGAGATGATAGGATGGAAGAGGAGAGAGTAGCGGGGGAGAGAGAGCGAAGAAGGTTGGGACGGCGCGATACCATCAGAAAGGGCAGTGTGGGAAGTGTTGGATGAGAGGAGAGGGAAAAGGATACAAGGTAGTGGTCGGAGACTTGAGGGAGTTGCAACGAGGTTAGTGGAAGAACAGCATCTAGTAAAGATGAGGTCGAGCGTATTTCCTGCCTTGTGAGTAGGGGGAAGGTGAGAGGGTGAGGTCAAAAGAGGAGAGGAGGGAAAGAAGGAGGCAGAGAGGAATGAGTCAAAGGTAGGCGTGGGGAGGTTAAAGTCGCCCCAGAACTGTGAGAGGTGAGCCGTCCTCAGGAAAGGAGCTTATCAAGGCATCAAGCTCATTGATGAACTCTCCGAGGGAACCCTGGAGGGCGATAAATGATAAGGATGTTAAGCTTGAAAGGCTGGTAACTGTGACAGCATGGAATTCAAAGGAGGCGATAGACAGATGGGTAAGGGGAGAAAAGAGAATGACCACTTGGGAGAGATGAGGATCCCGGTGCCACCACCCCGCTGACCAGAAGCTCTCGGGGTGTGCGAACACGTGGGCAGACGAAGAGAGAGCAGTAGGAGTAGCAGTGTTGTCTGTGGTGATCCATGTTTCCGTCAGTGCCAAGAAGTCGAGGACTGGAGGGAGACATAGGCGGAGATGAACTCTGCCTTGTTGGCCGCAGATCGGCAGTTCCAGAGGCTACCGGAGACCTGAACTCCACGTGGGTCGTGCGCGCTGGGACCACCAGATTAGGGTGGCCGCGGCCACGCGGTGGAGCGTTTGTATGGTCTGTGCAGAGAGGAGAGAACAGGGATAGACAGACACATAGTTGACAGGCTACACAAGAGGCTACGCTAATGCAAAGGAGATTGAATGACAAGTGGACTACACGTCACGAGTGTTCAGAGAGTTAAGCTTACGTAGCAAGAATCTTATTGACTAAAATGATTAAAATGATACAGTACTGCTGAAGTAGGCTAGCTGGCAGAGGCTGCGTTGTTGACTAAGTAGGCTAGTTGGCATTGGCTGCGTTGTTGACACTACACTAATCAAGTCGTTCCGTTGAGTGTAATAGTTTCTACTGTGCTGCTATTCGGGGCCAGCTGGCTAGCTAGCAGTGTTGATTACGTTACGTTGCTAAAAGAACGACAATAGCTGGCTAACTAACCTAGGAAATCGCTCTAGACTACACAATTATCTTTGATACAAAGCGGCTGTGTAGCTAGCTATGTAGCTAGCTACGATCAAACAAATCAAGCCGTTGTACTGTAATGAAATGAAATGAAAAATGTGATACTACCTGTGGAGCGAGCTTCTAAATGCGACCGGATTGTTGAGTGCAGAAGTTCTGTTCGGTAGACGTTGGCTAGCTGTTGGCTAGCTAGCAGAGTCTCCTATGTTAAGGACGACAAAAACTACACACTCTAAACTACACAATTATCTTGGTACGAAGACAGCAAAAGACAACTATGTAGCTAGCTAACACTACACTAATCAAGTCGTTCAGTTGAGTGTAATAGTTGTGCTGCTAATCGGTAGACAGTGGACTAGCTAACGGACGTTAGCTAGCTGGCTAGCTGCAGGGCAGTGTAGACTGCGTTAGGATCGACGAAATACGATAATTACGCAATTATCTATGATACAAAGCGGCTGTGTAGCTGCTAAGAAGAAATTGATAAGATTAGACAAATCAAACCGTTGTACTATAATGAAATGTAATGAAATGTAATGAAATGTAATACTACCTGCGGACCGAGTGCAGATGCGACCGCTCGCTCCAACCCGGAAGCAAGGTTACCTGTTAGTATCTCTACTGTTACCTGTTAGTATCTCTACTGTCATCTGTTAGTATCTCTACTGTTACCTGTTAGTATCTCTACTGTTACCTGTTAGTATTTCTACTGTTACCTGTTAGTATCTCTCTGTCATCTATTAGTATCTCTACTGTTAACTCTAGCTGTTAGCATCTCTACTGTTACTTACATCCCAGTGTAATCTGTTAGTATCTCTATTGTTACCTGTTAATATCTCTACTGTTACCTCCCTATCTGTTAGTATCTCTACTGTTACCTGTTAGTATCTCTACTGTTACCTGTTAGTATCTCTACTGTTACCTGTTAGTATCTCTACTGTTACCTCCCTATCTGTTAGTATCTCCACTGTTACCTGTTAGCATCTCTACTGTTATCTGTTAGCATATCTGCTGTTACCTGTTAGTATCTCTACTGTTACCTGTTAGTATCTCTACTGTTACCTCCCTAT
>NW_027032429.1:0-4729 GCF_034236695.1 Oncorhynchus nerka
GTATTTATGCTGCAATAGTTTAAGTGTCGGGGGGCTAGGGTCAGTCTGTACATCTGGAGTATTTCTCCTGTCTTATCCGGTGTATTGTGTGAATTTAAGTCTGCTCCCTCTATCTCTCTCTTCTCTCGGAGGACCTGCTGAGCCCTAGGACCATGCCTCAGGACCATGCCTCAGGACTACCTGGCCTGATGACTCCTTGCTGTCCCCAGTCCACCGCATCATGCTGCTGCTCCAGTTTCAATTGTTCTGCCTTAGGCTATGGAACCCTGACCTGTTCACCGGACGTGCTACCTTGTCCCAGACCTGCTGTTTTTGACTCTCTCTCTACCGCACCTGCTGTCTCTAACTCTGAATGATCGGCTATGAAAAGCCAACTGACATTTACTCCTGAGGCGCTGACCTGTTTCACCCTCTACAACCACTGTAACTATTATTATCTGACCCTGCTGGTCATCGATGAACGCTTGAACATCTTGGCCATGTTCTGCGATAATCTCCACCCTGCACGGCCAGAAGAGGACTGGCCATCCCTCAGAGCCTGCTTCCTCTCTAGGTTTCTTCCTGGGTTTTGGTCTTTCTAGGGGTTTTTCCTAGCCACCGTGCTTCTACACCTGCATGTGCTTGCTGTTTGGGACTTTAGGCTGGGTTTCTGTACAGCACTTTGTGACATCGGCTGATGTAAAAGGGGCTAAATAAAAACATTTGATTGATTGATTGGTTACATAGTTTACTGTATTCTACTGATGACGTTACATAGGTTACTGCTATTATCTACTGATGACGTTACATAGGTTACTGTGACTCTACTGATGACGTTACATAGGTTACTGTATTCTACTGATGACGTTACATAGGTTACTGTATTCTACTGATGACGTTACATAGGTTACTGTATTCTACTGATGACGTTACATAGGTTACTGTATTCTACTGATGACGTTACATAGTTTACTGTATTCTACTGATGACGTTACATAGGTTACTGTATTCTACTGATGACGTTACATAGGTTACTGTATTCTACTGATGACGTTACATAGGTTACTGTATTCTACTGATGACGTTACATGTGGTTACTGTATTCTACTGATGACGTTACATAGGTTACTGTATTCTACTGATGACGTTACATAGGTTACTGTATTCTACTGATGACGTTACATAGGTTACTGTATTCTACTGATGACGTTACATAGGTTACTGTAATCTACTGATGACGTTACATAGGTTACTGTATTCTACTGATGACGTTACATAGGTTACTGTATTCTACTGATGACGTTACATAGTTTACTGCTATTCTACTGATGACGTTACATATGTTACTGTAATCTACTGATGACGTTACATAGGTTACTGTATTCTACTGATGACGTTACGTTACGTGTTTACTGTATTCTACTGATGACGTTACATAGTTTACTGTGTTCTACTGTATTCTACTGATGACGTTACATAGGTTACTGTATTCTACTGATGACGTTACATAGTTTACTGTGTTCTACTGTATTCTACTGATGACGTTACATGGTTTACTGTGTTCTACTGTATTCTACTGATGACGTTACATAGGTTACTGTATTCTACTGATGACGTTACATAGTTTACTGTGTTCTACTGATGACGTTACATAGGTTACTGTATTCTACTATATTCTACTGATGACGTTACATAGGTTACTGTATTCTACTGATGACGTTACATAGGTTACCGTATTCTACTGTATTCTACTGATGACGTTACATAGGTTACTGTATTCTACTGATGACGTTACATAGGTTACTGTTCTACTGATGACGTTACATAGTTTACTGTGTTCTACTGATGACGTTACATAGGTTACTGTATTCTACTGATGACGTTACATAGTTTACTGTGTTCTACTGTATTTTACTGATGACGTTACATAGGTTACTGTATTCTACTGATGACGTTACATAGTTTACTGTAATCTACTGATGACGTTACATAGTTACTGTATTCTACTGATGACGTTACATAGGTTACTGTATTCTACTGATGACGTTACATAGGTTTACTGTATTCTACTGATGACGTTACATAGGTTACTGTGTTCTACTGTATTCTACTGATGACGTTACATAGGTTACTGTAATCTACTGATGACGTTACATAGGTTACTGTATTCTACTGATGACGTTACATAGTTTACTGTGTTCTACTGTATTCTACTGATGACGTTACATAGGTTACTGTAATCTACTGATGACGTTACATAGGTTACTGTATTCTACTGATGACGTTACATAGGTTACT
The DNA here is from genome assembly GCF_034236695.1 of Oncorhynchus nerka. Lineage (NCBI taxonomy): Eukaryota > Metazoa > Chordata > Actinopteri > Salmoniformes > Salmonidae > Oncorhynchus > Oncorhynchus nerka. The sequence continues at coordinate 2,278 of NW_027032429.1, forward strand.
GTATTCTACTGATGACGTTACATAGGTTACTGTAATCTACTGATGACGTTACATAGGTTACTGTATTCTACTGATGACGTTACATAGTTTACTGTGTTCTACTGTATTCTACTGATGACGTTACATAGTTTACTGTATTCTACTGATGACGTTACATAGGTTACTGTGTTCTACTGTATTCTACTGATGACGTTACATAGGTTACTGTAATCTACTGATGACGTTACATAGGTTACTGTATTCTACTGATGGCGTTACATAGGTTACTGCATTCTACTGATGGCGTTACACAGGTTACTGTGCATTCTACTGATGACGTTACATATGTTACTGTAATCTACTGATGACGTTACATATGCGCTGTATTCTACTGATGACGTTACATAGTTTACTGTGTTCTACTGTATTCTACTGATGACGTTATTGTAATATTGCATTCTACCGATGACGTTACATAGTTTATCGTATTCTACTGATGACGCATATAGTTTAATAGTTCTACTGTATTCTACTGATGACGTTACATAGGTTACTGTATTCTACTGATGGCGTTACACATAGTTTACTGTATTCTACTGATGACGTTACATAGGTTACTGTGTTCTACTGTATTCTACTGATGACGTTACATAGGTTAGTTTTACTGTATTCTACTGATGACGTTACATAGATTACTGTTACTGTGACGTTCATAGGTTCCTGTATTCTACTGGATGACGTTACAGTTTACTGTGTTCTACTGTATTCTACTGATGACGTTACATAGGTTACTGTAATCTACTGTATTCATAGGTTACTGATCTACGTTACATAGGTTACTGTAATCTACTGATGACGCACATAGTTACTGTATTCTACTGATGACGTTACATAGGTTAGCCTCCAGTATTTATGCTGCAATAGTTTTATGTCGGGGGCTAGGGTCAGTCTGTATATCTGGAGTATTTCTCCTGTCTTATCCGGTGTATTGTGTGAATTTAAGTCTGCTCCTCTATCTCTCTTCTCTCGGAGGACCGCTGAGCCCCTAGGACCATGCCTCAGGACCATGCCTCAGGACCTGGCCTGATGACTCCTTGCTGTCCTCAGTCCACCGCATCATGCTGCTGCTCCAGTTTCAATTGTTTGCCTTAGGCTATGGAACCCTGACCTGTTCACCGGACGTGCTACCTTGTCCCAGACCTGCTGTTTTTGACTCTCTCTCTACCGCACCTGCTGTCTCTAACTCTGAATGATCGGCTATGAAAAGCCAACTGACATTTACACCTGAGGCGCTGACCTGTTTCACCCTCTACAACCACTGTAATTATTATCTGACCCTGCTGGTCATCGATGAACGTTGAACATCTTGGCCATGTTCTGCGATAATCTCCACTGCACGGCCAGAAGAGGACTGGCCATCCCTCAGAGCCTGCTTCCTCTCTAGGTTTCTTCCAGTTTTGGTCTTTCTAGGGGTTTTCCTAGCCACCGTGCTTCTACACCTGCATTGCTTGCTGTTTGGGACTTTAGGCTGGAGTTTCTGTACAGCACTTTGGCAAGGCATCGGCTGATGTAAAAGGGGGCTAAATAAAAACATTTGATTGATTGATTGGTTACATAGTTTACTGTGTTCTACTGATGACGTTACATAGGTTTTGCAATCTACTGATGGCGTTACATAGGTTACTGTAACCTGCTGATGACGTTACATAGGTTACTGTGTTCTACTGATGACGTTACATAGGTTACTGTATTCTACTGATGACGTTACATAGGTTACTGTGTTCTACTGATGACGTTACATAGGTTACTGTAGCCTACTGATGACGTTACATAGGTTACTGTATTCTACTGATGACGTTACATAGGTTACTGTGTTCTACTGTATTCTACTGATGACGTTACATAGGTTACTGTAATCTACTGATGACGTTACATAGGTTACTGTATTCTACTGATGGCGTTACATAGTTTACTGTGTTCTACTGTATTCTACTGATGGCGTTACATAGGTTACTGTAATCTACTGATGACGTTACATAGGTTACTGTATTCTACTGATGACGTTACATAGGTTACTGTATTCTACTGATGACGTTACATAGGTTACTGTAATCTACTGATGACGTTACATAGGTTACTGTATTCTACTGATGACGTTACATAATTTACTGTGTTCTACTGTATTCTACTGATGACGTTACATAGTTTACTGTATTCTACTGATGACGTTACATAGGTTACTGTGTTCTACTGTATTCTACTGATGACGTTACATAGTTTACTGTATTCTACTGATGACGTTACATAGTTTACTGTGTTCTACTGTATTCTACTGATGGCGTTACATAGTTTACTGTATTCTACTGATGACGTTACATAGGTTACTGTGTTCTACTGTATTCTACTGATGACGTTACATAGGTTACTGTAATCTACTGATGACGTTACATAGGTTACTGTATTCTACTGATGA
>NW_027032430.1:0-4729 GCF_034236695.1 Oncorhynchus nerka
GGAGATACACTGTGGGGAGGAGATAACAGTGGGAGGAGATACACAGTGGGGAGGGAGATAAACAGTGGGAGGGAGATACACTGTGGGAGGAGATAAACAGTGGGGAGGGAGATACACTGTGGGGAGGGAGATACACTGTGGAGGAGGGAGATACACTGTGGGAGGAGATGAACAGTGGGGAGGGAGATAAACAGTGGGGAGGGAGATACACTGGGGAGGAGATACACTGTGGGGAGGGAGATAAACAGCGAGGAGGGAGATAAACAGTGGTGAGGGAGATAAACAGTGGTGAGGGAGATACACTGTGGGGAGGGAGATACACTGTGGGGAGGGAGATACACTGTGGGGAGGGAGATACACTGTGGGGAGGGAGAGATAAACTGTGGGGAGGAGATACACTGTAGGGAGGGAGATACACTGTTGGGAGGGAGATACACTGTGGGGAGGGAGATACACTGTGAGGAGGGAGATACACTGTGGGGAGAGAGATACACTGTAGGGAGGGAGATACACTGTGGAGGAGGGAGATACACTGTGGGGAGGGAGATACACTGTGGGGAGGAGATACACTGTGGGAGGGAGATACACTGTAGGGAGGGAGATACACTGTGGGGAGGGAGATAAACTGTGAGGAGGGAGATACACTGTGGGGAGGGAGATACACTGTGGGGAGGGAGATAAACTGTGGGGAGGGAGATAAACTGTGGGGAGGAGATACACTGTAGGGAGGGAGATACACTGTGGGGAGGGAGATACACTGTGGGGAGGAGATACACTGTAGGAGGGAGATACACTGTGGGGAGGGAGATACACTGTGGGGAGGGAGATAAACTGTGGGGAGGGAGATAAACTGTGGGGAGGGAGATACACTGTGGGGAGGAGATACACTGTAGGGAGGGAGATACACTGTGGGGAGGGAGATACACTGTGGGGAGGGAGATAACACTGTGGGAGGGAGATAACACTAGTGGGGAGGGAGATACACTGTGAGGAGGGAGATACACTGTGGGGAGGGAGATAAACTAGCGAGGAGGGAGATAAACAGTGGTGAGGAGATAAACAGTGGTGAGGGAGATACACTGTGGGGAGGGAGATACACTGTGGGGAGGGAGATACACTGTGGGGAGGGAGATACACTGTGGGGAGGGAGATACACTGTGGGGAGGGAGATAAACTGTGGGGAGGGAGATACACTGTAGGGAGGGAGATACACTGTTGGGAGGGAGATACACTGTGGGGAGGAGATACACTGTGAGGAGGGAGATACACTGTGGGGAGAGAGATACACTGTAGGGAGGGAGATACACTGTGAGGAGGGAGATACACTGTGGGGAGGGAGATACACTGTGGGGAGGGAGATACACTGTGGGGAGGGAGATACACTGTAGGGAGGGAGATACACTGTGGGGAGGGAGATAAACTGTGAGGAGGGAGATACACTGTGGGGAGGGAGATACACTGTGGGGAGGGGAGATAAACTGTGGGGAGGGAGATAAACTGTGGGGAGGGAGATACACTGTAGGGAGGGAGATACACTGTGGGGAGGGAGATACACTGTGGGGAGGGAGATACACTGTAGGGAGGGAGATACACTGTGGGGAGGAGATACACTGTGGGGAGGGAGATAAACTGTGGGGAGGGAGATAAACTGTGGGGAGGGAGATACACTGTGGGGAGGGAGATACACTGTAGGGAGGGAGATACACTGTGGGGAGGGAGATACACTGTGGGGAGGGAGATACACTGTGGGGAGGGAGATACACTGTGGGGAGGGAGATACACTGTGGGGAGGGAGATACACTGTGAGGAGGGAGATAACACTGTGGGGAGGAGATAAACAGCGAGGAGGAGATAAACAGTGGTGAGGGAGATAAACAGTGGTGAGGGAGATACACTGTGGGGAGGGAGATACACTGTGGGGAGGGAGATACACTGTGGGGAGGGAGATACACTGTGGGGAGGGAGATACACTGTGGGAGGGAGATAAACTGTGGGGAGGGAGATACACTGTAGGGAGGGAGATACACTGTTGGGAGGGAGATACACTGTGGGGAGGGAGATACACTGTGAGGAGGGAGATACACTGTGGGGAGAGAGATACACTGTAGGGAGGAGATACACTGTGAGGAGGGAGATACACTGTGGGGAGGGAGATACACTGTGGAGGGAGATACACTGTGGGAGGAGATACACTGTAGGAGGAGATACACTGTGGGGAGGGAGATAAACTGTAGAGGAGTCATGGGAGGAGATACACTGTGGGGAGGGAGATAACACTGTGGGGAGGGAGATACACTGTGGGGAGGGAGATACACTGTGGGGAGGGAGATACACTGTGGGGAGGGAGATACACTGTGGGGAGGGAGATACACTGTGGGGAGGAGATACACTGTGGGGAGGGAGATACACTGTGGGGAGGGAGATAAACTGTGGGGAGGGAGATACACTGTGGGGAGGGAGATACACTGTGGGGAGGAGATACACTGTGGGAGGGAGATACACTGTGGGGAGGGAGATACACTGTGGGGAGGGAGATACACTGTGGGGAGGGAGATACACTGTGGGGAGGGAGATACACTGTGGGGAGGAGATACACTGTGGGGAGGGAGATACACTGTGGGGAGGGAGATACACTGTGGGGAGGGAGATACACTGTGGGGAGGGAGATACACTGTGGGGAGGGAGATACACTGTGGGGAGGGAGATACACTGTGGGGAGGGAGATACACTGTGGGGAGGGAGATACACTGTGGGGAGGGAGATACACTGTGGGGAGGGAGATACACTGTAGGGAGGAGATACACTGTGGGGAGGGAGATAAACTGTAGGGAGGGAGATACACTGTGAGGAGGAGATACACTGTGGGGAGGAGATACACTGTGGGGAGGGAGATACACTGTGGGGAGGAGATACACTGTGGGGAGGGAGATACACTGTGGGGAGGGAGATACACTGTGGGGAGGGAGATACACTGTGGGAGGGAGATAAACTGTGGGGAGGGAGATAAACTGTGGGGAGGAGATACACTGTGGGGAGGAGATACACTGTGGGGAGGAGATACACTGTGGGGAGGGAGATACACTGTGGGGAGGGAGATACACTGTGGGGAGGGAGATACACTGTGGGGAGGGAGATAAACAGTGGGGAGGGAGATAACACTGTGGGGAGGGAGATACACTGTGGGGAGGGAGATACACTGTGGGAGGAGATACACTGTGAGGAGGGAGATACACTGTGGGGAGGGAGATACACTGTAGGGGAGGGAGATACACTGTGGGGAGGGAGATAAACAGTGGTGAGGGAGATACACTGTGGGGAGGGAGATAAACTGTGGGGAGGGAGATACACTGTGGGGAGGAGATACACTGTGGAGGGAGATAAACTGGGAGAGTACACTGTGGGGAGGGAGATAAACAGTGAGTGAGGGAGATAAACGGAGCATGTAGGGAGGGAGATACACTGTGGGGAGGAGATACACTGTGGGGAGGGAGATACACTGTGGGAGGGAGATACACTGTGGGAGGGAGATACACTGTGGGGAGGGAGATACACTGTGGGGAGGGAGATACACTGTGGGAGGGATACACTGTAGGAGGGAGATACACTGTTGGGAGGGAGATACACTGTGGGAGGGAGATACACTGTGAGGAGGGAGATACACTGTGGGAGAGAGATACACTGTAGGGAGGGAGATACACTGTGAGGAGGAGATACACTGTGGGGAGGGAGATACACTGTGGAGGGAGATACACTGTGGGGAGGGAGATACACTGTAGGGAGGGAGATACACTGTGGGGAGGGAGATAAACTGTGGGGAGGGAGATACACTGTAGGGAGGGAGATACACTGTGGGGAGGGAGATAAACCAGTGGGAGGGAGATACACTGTGGGAGGAGATACACTGTGGGAGGGGAGATACACTGTGGGGAGGGAGATACACTGTGGGGAGGAGATACACTGTGAGGAGGAGATAAACAGTGAGGGGAGATAAACAGTGAGGGAGATACACTGTGGGAGGAGATAACTGTGGGAGGGAGATACACTGTGGGAGGAGATACACTGTGGGAGGGAGATACACTGTGGGGAGGGAGATACACTGTGGGAGGAGATACACTGTGAGGGAGATAAACTGTGGGGAGGGAGATACACTGTGGGAGGAGATAATGGGGAGGGGATAAACAGTGTGGGAGGGAGATACACTGTGAGAGGAGATACACTGTGGGGAGGGAGAATACACCGTGAGGAGGGAGATACACCGTGGGAGGGAGATACACTGTGGGGAGGGAGATACAACAGTGGTGAGGGAGATACACTGTGGGAGGGAGATAAACTGTGGGGAGGGAGATACACTGTGGGGAGGGAGATACACTGGGTAGGGAGGGAGATACACTGTGGGGAGGGGAGATAAACAGTGGGAGGGAGATAAACAGTGGGGAGGGAGAGATACACTGTGGGGAGGGAGATACACTGTGGGGAGGGAGATACACTGTGGGAGGAGATACACTGTGGGGAGGGAGATACACTGTGGGAGGGGAGATACACTGCGGAGGGAGATACACTGTGGGAGGGAGATACACTGTGGGGAGGAGATACACTGTAGGAGGGAGATACACTGTGGGGAGGGAGATACACGTGGGGAGGAGATACACTGTGAGGAGGGAGATACACTGTGGGGAGGGAGATACACTGTGAGGAGGGAGATACACTGTGAGGGAGATACACTGTGGGG
>NW_027032431.1:0-4732 GCF_034236695.1 Oncorhynchus nerka
GGGAGGCATCAGCTGTGTAGCCAGTGGAGTAGTGGAGTTCTAGCCGTGTTGGGGTACGGGAGGCATCAGCTGTGTAGCCAGTGGAGTAGTGGAGTTCTAGCCGTGTTGGGGTATGGAGGCATCAGCTGTCACACCAGATACTGACTGGTTTTCTGATCTACGCCCCTACCTTTCTTTAAAGGTATCGGTGACCAACAGATACAGATCATGTCATTTGAAATCCATCGATTAGGTCAAAATTTATTCATTGCAATTGACTGATTTCCTTATGTGAACTGTAACTCAGTAAAATCGCAGACGTTGTTGCATGTTGTGTTTGTATTTCTGTTCAGTGTAACTTAGAGGTTTTATCTATTTATAAGGTTCAAATATTCAGTGTTCAGTGTAACTTAGATGCTTTATCTATTTATAAGGTTACTTGTCAATCAGGCTCCTTTTTCTCCCAATTCCATGGTCTTCAATTGGTAGTTACAGTCTTGTCCCATCGCTGCAACTCCCGTCACGGACTCGAGAGGCGAGAGCCGTGCGTCCTCCGAAACAATCTCTCGTGGCACAGCTAGAACTACGATGCAGTGAATTAGACACCCGGAGGCCTCCAATTTGGCTATTCTAAAATATTTGTTTACTTTGTCAGAATTACATGGCCAGTATTGAATAGAGGAATAGCCAAGCCAATTTTGAGCGATTGAGAGACGGTTTTACAACCGTGTCGGCCATTTGCGGTTATACATGACTGCAGGTGGAAAATGATTTTAGGACATGAAGTTGAGATTAAATACATGCCAATAGCTAAATAGTTAACTAGAGAGAGAACCAGCCAAACTACACATTATGTTTTAAATCGGCTGTCTAGTTAGTCTGTTGTGTGTCATTATTTTACCTGCTGTGTAATGTCTCTCATCTCTATCCTCTGGCAAAGGCCCACGGGCACGAAGCAGGTCAAGCAGGTCACGCAGGTCACTAGCAAGTATTGACTGAAAGACCGGATGACTGAAAGACCGCCTCCTAACTGTCAACGCCTACAACAATTATACTCCAATGCGCTCTGCAGAAAATGAGAGGACAAGTGAGCAAAACATGGCATTCCAAGGACACTTTGATCGGTTCTGATCCGGTTCTGATCCGGTTCTGATCCGGTTCTGATCGGTTCTGATCCAGTTCTGATCCGGTTCTGATCCGGTTCTGATCGGGCGTAGCCACTAATTGATTGATATTGTGATTTTTACATGTCCATTCTGAGAACTTAAATCTCACAATCTGTGACCAGCATCACTTCTTTACTTGCACCAGTCAAGAGGACAAGATCTACTCAGTGTTCTGACAAGACACAGATCTACTCAGTGTTCTGACAAGACACAGATCTACTCAGATGTTCTGACAAGACACAGATCTACTCAGTGTTAAGACAAGACAGATCTACTCAGTGTTAAGACAAGACAGATCTACTCAGTGTTAAGACAAGACAGATCTACTCAGTGTTAAGACAAGACACATCTACTCAGTGTTCTGACAAGACACAGATCTACTCAGTGTTCTGACAAGACACAGATCTACTCAGTGTTCTTAAGACAAGACAGATACAGACTACTCAGTGTTAAGACAAGACACATATCTACTCGGTGTTAGACAAGACACAGGTCTACTCCCAGTGTTAAAGACAAGACAGATCTACTCAGTGTTGGGTGACAAGACAGATCTATCAGTGTTAAGACAAGACATCTACTCAGGTCTTCTGTTAAGTGTTCTGACAAGACACAGATCTACTCAGTGTTAAGACAAGACAGATCTACTCAGTAAGACAAGACACATATCTTCGGTGTTAAGACAAGACACAGGTCTACTCAGTGATCTACTCAGTGTTGACAAGACACAGATCTACTCAGTGTCTACTCAGACAAGACAGATCTACTCAGTGTTGACAAGACACAGATCACAGTGTTAAGACAAGACAGACTACTCAGTGTTAAGACAAGACACATATCTACTCAGTGTTAAGACAAGACACAGATCTACTCAGTGTTAAGACAAGACAGATCTACTCAGTGTTAAGACAAGACACATCTACTCAGTGTTCTGACAAGACACAGATCTACTCAGTGCTCTGACAAGACACAGATCTACTCAGTGTTAAGACAAGACACATCTACTCAGGTTAAGACAAGACTCATCTACTACATCTGTTCATCAGTTTGACTACTTATCTCCCTCCTCCATCCTCTTCCCCTACTCTCCTTCTCTCATTCCCATCCTGCTCTCCGATCTGTCTGTCTCTCACTCGTAGTATCTCTGCTCTCTTTCTCTGCCACCCTCCTCCCCTCTTAATATTTTCTCTCCCAACCTCCCTCTCTCTTCCCCTTTTCCACTCACTTCTACTTTTTTGCACTTTCCTCTCATCCTCCCCATCTTCCCCCTCCACCCCTCCTCCCTCTCATCCTCCCTCCATCCCCTCCCTCTCATCCTCCCCATCTTCCCCCTCCATCCCTCCTCCCCATCTTTCCCCCTCCATCTCTCCTCCCCATCTTTCCCCCTCCATCCTCCTCCCTCTCATCCTCCCCCATCTTTCCTCCTCCTCTCATCCTCCCCTCCATCCCTCCTCCCCATCTTTCCCCCTCCATCCTTCCTCCCTCTCATCCTCCCCTCTTTCCCCCTCCATCCTTCCTCCCTTCTCATCCTCCCCATCTTTCCCCCTCCATCCTTCCTCCCTCTCATCCTCCCCATCTTTCCCCCTCCTTCCCTCTCCTCCCTCTCATCCTCCCATCTTTCCCTCCTCCCTCTCAGCCTCATCTTTCCCTCCTCCTCTCATCTATCCCCATCTTCCCTCCTCCCTCTCATCCTCCCCCTTCTTCCCCCTCCACCTCCTCCCTCTCATCCTCCCCCATCTTTCCCTCCTCCCTCTCATCCTCCCCATCTTTCCCCCTCCATCCCTCCTCCCTCTCATCCTCCCCATCTTTCACTCCTCCCTCTCATCCTCCCCATCTTCCCCCTCTCCATCCCTCCTCCCTCTCATCCTCCCCATCTTTCCCTCCTCCCTCTCATCCTCCCCATCTTTCCCCCTCCACCCCTCCTCCTCTCTCATCCTCCCCATCTTTCCCTCCTCCCTCTCATCCTCCCCATCTTTCCCCCTCCATCCCTCCTCCCTCTCATCCTCCCCATCTTTCCCTCCTCTCCTCTCATCCTCCCCATCTTTCCCCCCTCCATCCCTCCTCCCTCTCATCCTCCCCATCTTTCCCTCCTCCCTCTCATCCTCCCCATCTTTCCCCCCTCCACCCCTCCTCCCTCTCATCCTCCCCATCTTTCCCTCCTCCCTCTCATCCTCCCCATCTTTCCCCCTCCATCCCTCCTCCCTCTCATCCTCCCCATCTTTCCCTCCATCCCTCCTCCTCCATCCTCCCCATCTTTCCCCCTCCATCCCTCCTCCCTCTCATCCTCCCCATCTTTCCCCCTCCCTCTCATCCTCCCCATCTTTCCCCCTCATCCCTCCTCCCTCTCATCCTCCCCATCTTTCCCCCTCCACCCCTCCTCCCTCTCATCCCTCCCCATCTTTCCCCCTCCATCCCTCCTCCCTCTCATCCTCCCCATCTTTCCCTCCTCCCTCTCATCCTCCCCATCTCTCCCCCTCCATCCCTCCTCCCTCTCATCCTCCCCATCCTCCCCCCTCCTCCTCCCTCTCATCCTCCCCTTCCCTCCCTCACTCCCTCCTCCTCCTCTCTCATCCTCCCCATCTTTCCCTCCTCCCTCTCATCCTCCCCATCTTTCCCCCTCCATCCCTCCTCCCTCTCATCCTCCCCATCTTTCCCCCTCCATCCCTCCTCCCTCTCATCCTCCCCATCTTTCCCCCTCCATCCCTCCTCCCTCTCATCCTCCCCATCTTTCCCTCCTCCCTCTCATCCTCCCCATCTTTCCTCCTCCCTCTCATCCTCCCCATCTCTTCCCTCCTCCCTCTCATCCTCCCCATCTTTCCCTCCTCCTCTCTCATCCTCCCCATCTTTCCCCCTCCATCCCTCCTCCCTCTCATCCTCCCCATCTTTCCCCCCCTTCCATCCCTCCTCCCTCTCATCCTCCCCATCTTTCCCCCTCCATCCCTCCTCCCTCTCATCCTCCCCATCTTTCCCCCTCCATCCCCTCCTCCCTCTCATCCTCCCCATCCTTCCCCTCCACTCCATCCTCCTCCCTCTCATCCTCCCCATCTTTCCCCCTCCACCCCTCCTCCCATCCTCCCCCTCCATCCCTCTCCTCCCCATCCTCCCCCCTCCACCCCTCCTCCCCTCTCATCCTCCCCCTCCCCCTCCTCCCTCTCTCCTCTGTCATTCCTCCCCCTCCATCCCTCCTCCCTCTCTCTGTCATCCTCGTGTGATCTATCCATCAGGTTATTAGCTCTGTGTTTTGAGTCCTGGCAGAGAGAGATAGAGAAGAGGAAGACACTCAGAGCAGCACTGACACACACTAAACACAGACAGACAGATGGAGGGTGAGGAGGTGGGGCGGAGGAGGAACGACCAGAGAGACAACCAGTGTCAGCAGTCTCTCTCTCTCCTCCTCTCTCTTCCCTCCTCTCCTTCTCTCCTCCTCCTCTCTCTCTCCTCCACCTCTCTCCTCCACCCTCTCTCTCTCTCCTCCTCCTCTCTTCCCTCCCCTCTCCTTCTCTCCTCCTCCCCTCTCTCTCTCTCCTCCTCCTCTCTCCTCCTCCCCTCTCTCTCTCCTCCTCCTCTCTCCTCCACCCTCTCTCTCTCTC
>NW_027032432.1:0-4732 GCF_034236695.1 Oncorhynchus nerka
GTCTAGCTACACCTTCTGTGGTAACACAATATCAGGCTACAAACAGTCGAGCTGCATCTTCTGTGGTAACACAATATCGGGCACAAAGAGTCTAGCTACATCTTCTGTGGTAACACAATATCATTGCACAAAGAGTCTAGCTACATCTTCTGTGGTAACACAATATCAGGCACAAAGAGTCTAGCTGCACCTTCTGTGGTAACACAATATAGTATACAAAGAGTCTAGCTACTCCTTTTGTGGTAACACAATATAGTGTACAAAGAGTCTAGCTACTCCTTCTGTGGTAACAACACAACATTAAATAGAAGGAGTCTGGCTACAACTTCTTTGGTAACACAATATAGTATACAAAGAGTCTAGCTACTCCTTCTGTGGTAACACTAACATTAAATACAAAGAGTCTAGCTGCACCTTCTGTGGTAACACAATATAGTATACAAAGAGTCTAGCTACTCCTTTTGTGGTAACACAATATAGTATACAAAGAGTCTAGCTACTCCTTCTGTGGTAACACAACATTAAATACAAAGAGTCTAGCTACTCCTTCTGTGGTAACACAATATAGTGTACAAAGAGTCTAGCTACTCCTTCTGTGGTAACACAATATAGTGTACAAAGAGTCTAGCTACTCCTTCTGTGGTAACACAATATAGTATACAAAGAGTCTAGCTACTCCTTCTGTGGTAACACAATATCAGGCACAAACAGTCGAGCTGCATCTTCTGTGGTAACACAATATCAGGCACAAAGAGTCTAGCTACACCTTCTGTGGTAACACAATATAGTATACAAAGAGTCTAGCTACACCTTCTGTGGTAACACAATATCAGGCACAAAGAGTCTAGCTACATCTTCTGTGGTAACACAATTATCAGGCACAAAGGGTCTAGCTACTCCTTCTGTGGTAACACAATATAGTATACAAAGAGTCTAGCTACACCTTCTGTGGTAACACAATATAGTATACAAAGAGTCTAGCTACATCTTCTGTGGTAACACAATATCAGGCACAAAGAGTCTAGCTGCACCTTCTGTGGTAACACAATATAGTATACAAAGAGTCTAGCTACTCCTTTTGTGGTAACACAATATACTGTACAAAGAGTCTAGCTACTCCTTCTGTGGTAACAACACAACATTAAATAGAAGGAGTCTGGCTACAACTTCTTTGGTAACACAATATAGTATACAAAGAGTCTAGCTACTCCTTCTGTGGTAACACAACATTAAATACAAAGAGTCTAGCTGCACCTTCTGTGGTAACACAATATAGTATACAAAGAGTCTAGCTACTCCTTTTGTGGTAACACAATATAGTATACAAAGAGTCTAGCTACTCCTTCTGTGGTAACACAACATTAAATACAAAGAGTCTAGCTGCACCTTCTGTGGTAACACAATATAGTATACAAAGAGTCTAGCTACTCCTTTTGTGGTAACACAATATAGTATACAAAGAGTCTAGCTACTCCTTCTGTTGTAACACAATATAGTACCAAAGAATCTAGCTACACCTTCTGTGGTAACACAATATCAGGCACAAACAGTCTAGCTGCATCTTCTGTGGTAACACAATATCAGGCACAAAGAGTCTAGCTACACCTTCTGTGGTAACACAATATAGTATACAAAGAGTCTAGCTACACCTTCTGTGGTAACACAATATCACGCACAAAGAGTCTAGCTACATCTTCTGTGGTAACACAATCATCAGGCACAAAGGGTCTAGCTACTCCTTCTGTGGTAACACAATATAGTATACAAAGAGTCTAGCTACACCTTCTGTGGTAACACAATATAGTATACAAAGAGTCTAGCTACATCTTCTGTGGTAACACAATTATCAGGCACAAAGGGTCTAGCTACTCCTTCTGTGGTAACACAATATAGTATACAAAGAGTCTAGCTAGACCTTCTGTGGTAACACAATATAGTATACAAAGAGTCTAGCTACACCTTCTGTGGTAACACAATATCAGGCACAAACAGTGGAGCTGCATCTTCTGTGGTAACACAATATCAGGCACAAAGAGTCTAGCTACACCTTCTGTGGTAACATAGTATACAAAGAGTCTAGTTACACCTTCTGTGGTAACACAACATCAGGCACAAAGAGTCTAGCTACATCTTCTGTGGTAACACAATTATCAGGCACAAAGGGTCTAGCTACTCCTTCTGTGGTAACACAATATAGTATACAAAGAGTCTTAGCTACACCTTCTGTGGTAACACAATATAGTATACAAAGAGTCTAGCTTACACCTTCTGTGGTAACACAATATCAGGCACAAACAGTCGAGCTGCATCTTCTGTGGTAACACAATATCGGCACAAAGAGTCTAGAAGCACATCTTCTGTGGTAACACAATATATTGCACAAAGAGTCTAGCTACATCTTCTGTGGTAACACGATATCAGGCACAAAGAGTCTAGCTGCACCTTCTGTGGTAACATAACATAGTATACAAAGAGTCTAGCTACTCCTTTGTGGTAACACAATATACTGTACAAAGAGTCTAGCTACTCCTTCTGTGGTAACAACACAACATTAAATAGAAGGAGTCTGGCTACAACTTTGGTAACACAATATAGTATACAAAGAGTCTAGCTACTCCTTCTGTGGTAACACAACATTAAATACAAAGAGTCTAGCTGCACCTCTGCAAACACAATATAGTATACAAAAGAGTTCAGCTACTCCTTTTGTGGTAACACAATATAGTATACAAAGAGTTTACACCCTTCCTGTGGTAACACAACATTAAATACAAAGAGTCTAGCTGCACCTTCTGTGCAACACAATATAGTATACAGTCTAGCTACCCCTTTTGTGGTAAATACAACATAGTATACAAAGAGTCTAGGCTACTCCTTCTGTTGTAACACAATATAGTACCAAAGAATCTAGCTACACCTTCTGTGGTAACACACAATATCAGGCACAAAAACAGTCTAGCTGCATCTTCTGTGGTAACACAATATCAGGCACAAAGAGTCTAGCTACACCTTCTGTGGTAACACAATATAGTATACAAAGAGTCTAGCTACACCTTCTGTGGTAACACAATATCACGCACAAAGAGTCTAGCTACATCTTCTGTGGTAACACAATCATCAGGCACAAAGGGTCTAGCTACTCCTTCTGTGGTAACACAATATAGTATACAAAGAGTCTAGCTACACCTTCTGTGGTAACACAATATAGTATACAAAGAGTCTAGCTACACCTTCTGTGGTAACACAATATCACGCACAAAGAGTCTAGCTACATCTTCTGTGGTAACACAATCATCAGGCACAAAGGGTCTAGCTACTCCTTCTGTGGTAACACAATATAGTATACAAAGAGTCTAGCTACACCTTCTGTGGTAACACAATATAGTATACAAAGAGTCTAGCTACATCTTCTGTGGTAACACAATTATCAGGCACAAAGGGTCTAGCTACTCCTTCTGTGGTAACACAATATAGTATACAAAGAGTCTAGCTAGACCTTCTGTGGTAACACAATATAGTATACAAAGAGTCTAGCTACACCTTCTGTGGTAACACAATATCAGGCACAAACAGTGGAGCTGCATCTTCTGTGGTAACACAATATCAGGCACAAAGAGTCTAGCTACACCTTCTGTGGTAACACAATATAGTATACAAAGAGTCTAGCTACACCTTCTGTGGTAACACAATATCAGGCACAAAGAGTCTAGCTACATCTTCTGTGGTAACACAATTATCAGGCACAAAGAGTCTAGCTACACCTTCTGTGGTAACACAATATAGTATACAAAGAGTCTAGCTACACCT
The DNA here is from genome assembly GCF_034236695.1 of Oncorhynchus nerka. Taxonomy (NCBI): domain Eukaryota; kingdom Metazoa; phylum Chordata; class Actinopteri; order Salmoniformes; family Salmonidae; genus Oncorhynchus; species Oncorhynchus nerka. The sequence goes on from NW_027032432.1 coordinate 3,808, forward strand.
TCTGTGGTAACACAATATCAGGCACAAACAGTCGAGCTGCATCTTCTGTGGTAACACAATATCGGGCACAAAGAGTCTAGCTACATCTTCTGTGGTAACACAATATCATTGCACAAAGAGTCTAGCTACATCTTCTGTGGTAACACGATATCAGGCACAAAGAGTCTAGCTGCACCTTCTGTGGTAACACAATATAGTATACAAAGAGTCTAGCTACTCCTTTTGTGGTAACACAATATAGTGTACAAAGAGTCTAGCTACTCCTTCTGTGGTAACAACACAACATTAAATAGAAGGAGTCTGGCTACAACTTCTTTGGTAACACAATATAGTATACAAAGAGTCTAGCTACTCCTTCTGTGGTAACACAACATTAAATACAAAGAGTCTAGCTGCACCTTCTGTGGTAACACAATATAGTATACAAAGAGTCTAGCTACTCCTTTGTGGTAACACAATATAGTATACAAAGAGTCTAGCTACTCCTTCTGTGGTAACACAACATTAAATACAAAGAGTCTAGCTGCACCTTCTGTAGGTAACACAATATAGTATACAAAAGTCTAGCTACTCCTTTGTGGTAACACAATATAGTATACAAAAGAGTCCTAGCTACTCCTTCTGTTGTAACACAATATAGTACCAAAGAATCTAGCTACACCTTCTGTGGTAACACAATATCAGGCACAAACAGTCTAGCTGCATCTTCTGTGGTAACACAATATCAGGCACAAAGAGTCTAGCTACACCTTCTGTGGTAACACAATATAGTATACAAAGAGTCTAGCTACACCTTCTGTGGTAACACAATATCACGCACAAAGAGTCTAGCTACATCTTCTGTGGTAACACAATCATCAGGCACAAAGGGTCTAGCTACTCCTTCTGTGGTAACACAATATAGTATACAAGAGTCTAGCTACAC
>NW_027032433.1:0-4733 GCF_034236695.1 Oncorhynchus nerka
TGACTGACCAGCCCTTAACCAACAGTGAAGACCTTTTACTGACTGACCAGCCCAACCAACAGTGCAGACTCACTGTAACGCTTGATCTGACTAGCCTTTAACCAACAGTGAAGACCTTACTGTGAAACGCTGACTGACCAGCCCCCAACCAACAGTGCAGACCTTACTGTGACCAAACGCTGAAGACTTACTGGAACGCCTTAACCAACAGTGAAGACCTTACTGTGAAAAACGCCACTGACCAGCCCAACCAACACCAGACCTTATCTGAAACGCCTGACTATAACCAACAGTGTAGATTTTACTGTGAACGCTGACTGACCAGCCCTTAACCAACAGTGTAGACAAAATTTTTAACCAACACTACCTTTATAGGGTAAAGCTGACTGACCAGCCCTTAACCAACAGTGTAGACTTTACCATGGAAACGCTGACTGACCAGCCCTTAACCAACAGTGCAGTTCAAGTAAGAGTTAAGAAAATATTTACTAAATAATAAAAAGTAACACAATAACGAGGCTATATATATATACAGGGTGTACCGGTACCAAGTCAAATCCACTTCAGTTAGTGCTAAATACGGCTGCTAGAATCCTGACTAGAACCCAAAAATGTGATCATATTACTCCAGTGCCTCCCTACACTGGCTTCCTGTCAAGGCAAGGGCTGAGTTCAAGGTTTTACTGCTAACCTACAAAGCATTACATGAACTTGCTCCTACCTATCTCTCTGATTTGGTCCTGCCGTACATACCTACAAATGCCCTTCACGGTCACAAGACAGAGCCTCCTAATTGTCCCTAGAATTTCTAAGCAAAAGCTGAGGCAGGGTTTCCTTCCTATAGGCTCATTTTTTGGAACAGTCTGCCCTACCCATGTGAGAGACGCAGACTGGTCCTCGACCTTAAGTCTTTACTGAAGACTCATCTCTTCAGTGGGTCATATGATTGAGTGGAGTCTGGCCCAGAGTGAAGGTGAACGGAAAGGCTCTGGAGCAACAACTGCCCTTGCTGTCTCTGCCTGGCCGGTTCCCCTCTTTCCACTGGGATTCTCTGCCTCTAACCCTATTACAGGGGCTGAGTCACTGGCTTACTGGGGCTCTTTCATACTGTCCCTAGGAGGGTCGTCTTGAGTGGGTTGAGTCACTGATGTGGTCATCCTGTCTGGGGTTGGCGCCCCCTTGGGTTGTGCATTGGATGAGATCTTTTGTGGGCAATGGCCTTGTCTCAGGATGGTAAGTTGGTGGTTGAAGATATTCCTCTAGTGGTGTGGGGGCTGTGCTTTGGCAAAGTGGGTGGGGTTATATCCTTCCTGTTTGGCCACTTGTCCGGGGTTCCTCGGATGAGGCCACAGTGTCTCCTGCCCCTCCTGTCTCAGCCTCCAGTATTTATGCTGCAGTAGTTTGTGCCGGGGCTTAGGGGACAGTTTGTTATATCTTGGAGTACTTCTCCTGTCCTATTCGGTGTCCTGCTATGAATTTAAGTGTGCTCTCCTCTAATTCTCTTTCTTTCTCTCTCTCGGAGGACCTGAGCCCTAGGACCATGCCTCAGGACTCACCTGACATGATGACTCCTTTGCTGTCCCCAGTCCACCTGGGCCGTGTTGCTCCTCCAGTTTCAACTGTTCTGCCTTATTATTATTGGACCTTGCTGGTCATTTATGAACATTTGAACATCTTGGCCATGTTCTGTTATAATCTCCATCCGGCACAGCCAGAAGAGGACTGGCCACCCCACATAGCCTGGTTCCTCTCTAGGTTTCTTCCTAGGTTTTGGCCTTTCTAGGGTGTTTTTACTAGCCACCGTGCTTCTACACATGGATTGCTTGCTGTTTGGGGTTTTAGGCTGGGTTTCTGTACAGCACTTTGAGATATCAGCTGATGTACGAAGGGCTATATAAATAAATTTGAATTGAATTGTGGGCGTACAGATTAGTCGAGGTCATTTGTACCTGTAGGTTGGGATGAAGTGACTATGCATAGATGACAGGAGGCATACAGCCTGTCCAGCCATCCACATGGACTGTTTTATTTGTATTTAAAAAAAAAATAATTCAAAGCCGACTCTTGATTTGATTTTCGATTCGAGATGTTTGATATGAGTCTGGAAGGAGAGTTTACAGTCTAGCCAGACACCTAGGTACTTATATATGTCCACATATTCAAGGTCGGAACCATCCAGGGTGGTGATGCTGGTCAGGCGTGCGGGTGCAGGCAGCGAACGGTTGAAAAGCATGCCCTTGGTTTTACTAGCGTTTAACAGTTGGAGGCCACGGAAGGAGTGTTGTATGGCATTGAAGCTCGTTTGGAGGTTAGATAGCACAGTGTTCAAGCACGGACCGGAAGTATATAGAATGGTGTCGTCTGCGTAGAGGTGGATCAGGGAATCGCCCGCAGCAGAAGCAACATCATTGATATATACAGAAGAGTCGCCCAGAATTGAACCCTGTGGCACCCCATAGACTGCCAGAGGACGGACAGCATGCCCTCCGATTTGACACACTGAACTCAGTCTGCAAAGTAATTGGTGAACCAGGCAAGGCAGTCATCCGAAAAACCGAGGGCTACTGAGTCTCACGATAAGAATATGGTGATTGACAGAGTCGAAAGCCTTGGCAAGATCGATGAAGACGGCTGCACAGTACTGTCTTTATCGATGGCGGTTATGATATCGTTTAGCACCCTGAGCATGGCTGAGGTGCACCCGACTGCAATGGAAACCAGATTGCACAGCGAAGGTACGGTGGATTCGAGATGGTCAGTGACCTGTTTTGTTGACTTAGCTTTAAGACATTAGATAGGCAGGGCAGGATGGATATAGGTCTGTAACAGTTTGGGTCCAGGTGTCTCCCTTGAAGAGGGGATGACTACGCAGCTTTCCAATCCTTTGGGGATTTCAGACGATATGAAAGAGAGGTTGAACAGGCTGGTAATAGGTTCAGCAATGGCGGCAGATAGTTTTGAAATAGAGGGTCCAGGTGTCATTCTCCAGCTGATTAAATGGGTCCAGTTTTACAGCTCTTTCAGAACATCTGCTATCTGGATTTGGGTAAAGGAGAACCTGGAGAGGATTGGGCGAGAAGGCGGGGGCGGAGCTGTTGGCCGAGGTTGAGAGCCAGGCGGAAGGCATGGCCAGCGTTGAGAAATGCTTCGTTGAAGTTTTCGATAATCATGGATTTATCGGTGGTGACTGTTACTAGCCTCAGTGCAGTGGGCAGCTGGGAGGAGGTGCTCTTGTTCTCCATGGACTTCAGTGTCCCAGATCTTTTTGGAGTTGGAGCTACAGGATGCAAACTTCTGCCTGAAGAAGCTGTCCTTAGCTTTCCTGACTGACTGCGTGTATTGGTTCCTGACTTCCCTGATTCTTCCCCATTTAGTACCAACTCCTACAAACACACGATGTAATCACTTTTTTCCCCACCATTGAGGAACCATCTTCTTTCCACTCCAAAATGACATGGAACTTTTCTAGACTATCTTCAGCAGAGACTGCAACAGACCCTTCACTTTTCACATGCTGTGTTCCTTGCGTAATTGTGCGACGCCATGTTTGTTGTTGTAAGTCAGAGTTTTTTTTTGGTGCTTTCAAGACAACAGGGAACTCAGGGGGAAAAAATTTAAAATAATGACGTCAGTGATCTTTGTAGCTCCTTTCAGTAACCAGTAACCGTTCCTTGATTTTAACTGGTGGCTTTATTCTGTAGTTTTAGTCAGAAATATCACCTTCCGTGAGAACTATAAAGTTAATGAAAAATACAGTTAAGCACACTCTTACAACCTCCTTATCTTACGAGTGACTTATTAGCTTGGTATAACTCTGAAGTGCTTACATACATAACAGTTTAACCGGTGTTATAACAGGTTCAGATTAAACACATGAATAAAGGAAAAAAATACCTCATTGGCTGCTTATTACAGAAGGGAGGAAATCAAACTTCACACTTATTATTCCTGGCATGAATTCACACTTCATCCTAACATACACTCTTCAAACTTTATGAACTACACCCGATGACATAAACGTAGCTAACACAGCGCGGGATTGCCTTCCCTCCAAAAGTGGGAAGGGTTGCGTAATAAGGATCCTCACATAACAGTATTAGCTACGTAGTTCGCTTTGTCTTTATTTATTTTCCCAAGACAGCGGAGAGATAACCTGTAAATCTAACTGTCAGTTACAATCTTCAGGTTGGGAAGTCGGCGATTTCAGAGTTCCCAGATGGTTTGAATGCAGCATTTCTGTTCGTTAGATCCATATGTCATCACTACAAGCACTACTTTACTCGCCACATTCTGGATACAAAAGGGAAATGCCCACCCAGCCGGGCTCAGCGAGGAGAACGAGAGCGAGAGAGCAAAGTTAGTCAAATTAAATTAGTACATTCCAAAATGCTGACATGTAATGCTCCTGCTCCTCCTCTCCATGACAGACGCAGGAGGGATGCCGCTTACTGCTATCCACCCCCGTCTGATCAACGCTCCACAACCAGCGCCTCACGGCTTCCAGTGGTAGTTTTAGTCTCAGCAGAGACTGGGCAAGAAGAAACCATCATCAGAGGGCAGAGGAGACCGCTTATAGCCGGTCCTAGAACCCACGGACTGAGTGTCTTTAATTTATCAAGCAAGATATGAGCCCTGCCCATGTCTTTGCTTAATAAAGGGTTATCTTTGTGCCTAGCAACCCAGTGCACCCATTTTGATGTTAAGGTAGACATTTAACATCATTTACATTTAAG
>NW_027032434.1:0-4733 GCF_034236695.1 Oncorhynchus nerka
AGACTAACAGGACTACTCTGGTTCATACCATAACTACTGTAGACTAACAGGACTACTCTGGTTCATACCATAACTACTACAGACTAACAGGACTACTCTGGTTCATACCATAACTACTACAGACTATCAGGACTACTCTGGTTCATACCATAACTACTGCAGACTAACATGACTACTCTGGTTCATACCATAACTACTACAGACTAACAGGACTACTCTGGTTCATACCATAACTACTATAGACTAACAGGACTACTCTGGTTCATACCATAACTACTACAGACTAACAGGACTACTCTGGTTCATACCATAACTACTACAGACTAACAGGACTACTCTGGTTCATACCATAACTACTGCAGACTAACAGGACTACTCTGGTTCATACCATAACTACTACAGACTAACAGGACTACTCTGGTTCATACCATAACTACTGTAGACTAACAGGACTACTCTGGTTCATACCATAACTACTATAGACTAACAGGACTACTCTGGTTCATACCATAACTACTGTAGACTAACAGGACTACTCTGGTTCATACCATAACTACTACAGACTAACAGGACTACTCTGGTTCATACCATAACTACTACAGACTAACAGGACTACTCTGGTTCATACCATAACTACTACAGACTAACAGGACTACTCTGGTTCATACCATAACTACTACAGACTATCAGGACTACTCTGGTTCATACCACTATTAACAGTTCTGTCCCGTGTCTGTCTCTGTGTAGGTTGATGGAAGGTCTGAAAGGAGGTGAGGAACTGACAGTCGACCAGCTCAGTGTAGAACTGAAGACTCTGGCTAAGAAGACCAGGAACACTAAATACAGAGATGTTATGAAGATTATACGACTGGCCCTCAGCGGACTACAGGTAGGAGAGAGACTGGCCCTCAGCGGACTGCAGGTAGTAGAGAGACTGGCCCTCAGCGGACTGCAGGTAGTAGAAGACTGGCCCTCAGCGGACTGCAGGTAGTAGAGAGACTGGCCCTCAGCGGACTACAGGTAGGAGAGAGACTGGCCCTCAGACTACAGGTAGGAGAGAGACTGGCCTCAGACTACAGGTAGGGAGAAGGACCTGGCCATCAGACTACAGATAGAAGAGAGACTGGCCCTCAGACTACAGGTAGGAGAGAGACTGGCCCTCAGACTACAGGTAGGAGAGACTGGCCCTCAGACTACAGGTAGGAGAGAGACTGGCCCTCAGACTACAGGTAGGATAGAGACTGGCCCTCAGACTACAGGTAGGATAGAGACTGGCCCTCAGACTACAGGTAGGAAGAGACTGGCCCTCAGACTACAGGTAGGAGGAGACTGGCCCTCAGACTACAGGTAGGAGAGACTGGCCCTCAGACTACAGGTAGGAGAGAGACTGGCCCTCAGACTACAGGTAGGAGAGAGACTGGCCCTCAGACTACAGGTGAGGCGAGAGACTGGCCTCGGACTACAGGTAGGAGAGAGACTGGCCTCAGACTACAGGTAGGGAGAGGAGAGACTGGCCCTCAGACTACAGGTAGGAGAGAGACTGGCCCTCAGACTACAGGTAGGAGGGGGAGGGAGGCAGAACGGAGACAGACGGCGAAAAGAAAGCACCACAATGACAGTGTGGATAAAATTTAAAAAACAGAAGTTGTGTTTGATTGCTGTCCTGTCAAATGAGTTGCAACATGATTGTCACAGCTCTTAAAAAGGATGTTTCTTCTTCCTCATCCATCTCTGTCTGTCTCTCTCCTCTCTCTCTCTCTCTCTCTCTCTCTCTCTCTCTGTCTGTCTCTCTCTCTCTCTGTCTCTCTCTCTGTCTGTCTCTCTCTCTGCTCTCTCTCTCTCTAGCAAGGCCCCAGTGTAGCGGAGATGATGGTATCGTTGGGGCCCAGTGAGATCACACATCGCTTCAACAGAGTTCTACAGCAGCACTGAACATTGTGGCTGCAGGGCACCTATTCCCCATACAGTACACTACTGTTGTCCAGGGTCCTACAGTACACTGCTGTTGTCCAGGGTCCTATCTCAATCACACTAGTTGTAAAGGACATTCAGTCAGTTGGTTGATGTTGCAATAAAACAGTTTCTACTAATGATCTGTTATGTCTCAGTGGGAACTCTAGTGTATTAACATTAAATTGATTATAGTTGATTGTCCATTTTGGGGCGGCAGGCTCAAGTGTGGGATTTAGAGTGTAGGGGCGGCTTGAGTAGCCTAGTGGTTAGAGTGGAGGGCGGCGAGAGTGGCACTAGTGGTTAGAGTGTAGGGAGGCCAGGTAGCCTAGTGGTTAGAGTGTAGAGCGACAGGTAGCCTGATGGTTAGAGTGTAGGGGCGGCAGACAGCCTAGTGGTTAGGTGGGCGGCAGGGTAGCCTAGTGGTTAAGTGTAGGGCGGCAGGTAGATGGTTAGAGTGTGAGGGGCGTGAGTAGCCTAGTGGTTAGAGTGTAGGGGCAGCAGGTAGTGGTTAGAGTGTAGGGGCAGGTAGCTAGTGGTTAAGTGTAGGGGGAGGTGGCCTAGTGGTTAGAGTTTAGGGCGGCAGGTAGCCCAGTGGTTAGAGTGGAGGCGGCAGGTAGCCTAGTGGTTAGGTGTAGGGCGGCAGGTAGCCTAGTGGTTAGAGTGAGGGCGGTAGGTAGCCTAGTGGTTAGAGTGTGGCAAGGCGGCAGGTAGCCTAGTGGTTAGAGTGTAGAGGTGGCAGGTAGCCTAGTGGTTAGAGTGTAGGGGCGGCTTGGGTAGCCTAGTGGTTAGAGTGTAGGGGCAGCCCTAGTGGTTAGAGTGTAAGAGGCGGCAGGGTAGCCTAGTGGTTAGAGTGTAGGTAGGTAGCCTAGTGGTTAGAGGTGTGGAGGCAGGTAGCCTAGTGGTTAGAAGTGTAGAGGCGGCAGGTAGCCTAGTGGTTAGAGTGTATGGGTGGCAGGTAGCCTAGTGGTTAGAGTGTAGAGGTGGCAGGTAGCCTAGTGGTTAGAGTGTAGAGGTGGCAGGTAGCCTAGTGGTTCAGAGTGTAGGGTGGCAGGTAGCCTAGTGGTTAGAAGTGTAGAGGCGGCAGAGTAGCCTAGTGGTTAGAGTGTAGCGGTGGAGGTAGCCTAGTGGTTAGAGTGTAGAGGCGGCAGGTAGCTAGTGGTTAGAGTGTTAAGGGCGGCAGGGTAGCCTAGTGGTTAGAAGTGTAGGGCGGCAGGTAGCCTAGTGGTTAGAGTGTTGGGGTTGCAGGTAGCCTAGTGGTTAGAGTGTAGGGCGGCAGGTAGCCTAGTGGTTAGAGTGTAGGGGGCAGGTAGCCTAGTGGTTAGAGTGTAGGGCGGCAGGTAGCCTAGTGGTTAGAGTGTAGGGGCGGCAGGTAGCCTAGTGGTTAGAGTGTAGGGGCGGCAGGTAGCCTAGTGGTTAGAGTGTAGAGGCGGCAGGTAGCCTAGTGGTTAGAGTGTAGAGGTGGCAGGTAGCCTAGTGGTTAGAAGTGTAGAGGAGGCAGGTAGCCTAGTGGTTAGAGTGTAGGGCGGCAGGTAGCCTAGTGGTTAGAGTGTAGAGGTGGCAGGTAGCCTAGTGGTTAGAGTGTAGAGGCGCAGGTAGCCTAGTGGTTAGAAGTGTAGGGGCGGCAGGTAGCCTAGTGGTTAGAGTGTAGAGGTGGCAGGTAGCCCTAGTGGTTAGAAGTGTAGAGGTGGCAAGGTAGCTAGTGGTTAGCAGTGTAGTGGTTCAAATTAGGAAGTGAGTAGCTGTGGTTAGAGTGTAAGGGCCCTAGTGGTTAGAGTGTAGAGGTGGCAGGTAGCCCTAGTGGTTAGAGTGTGAGGTGGCAGGTAGCCTAGTGGTTAGAGTGTAGGAGGGTGGCAGGGTAGCCTAGTGGTTAGAGTGCGGCAGGTAGCCTAGTGGTTAGAGTGTAGGGGAGGCAGGTAGCCTAGTGGTTAGAGTGTGGGCGGCAGGTAGCCTAGTGGTTAGAAGTGTAGGGGCGGCAGAGGTAGCCTAGTGGTTAGAAGTGTAGAGGCGGCAGGGTAGCCTAGTGGTTAGAGTGTAGGAGACTGACAGGTAGCCTAGTGGTTAGAGCAGGGCGGCAGGGTAGCCCTAGTGGTTAGAGTGTAGGGCGGCAGGTAGCCTAGTGGTTAGAGTGTAGAGGTGGCAGGTAGCCTAGTGGTTAGAGTGTAGGGCGGCAGGTAGCCTAGTGGTTAGAGTGTAGGGCGGCAGGTAGCCTAGTGGTTAGAGTGTAGAGGTGGCAGGGGTAGCCTAGTGGTTAGAGTGTAGAGCGGCAGGTAGCCTAGTGGTTAGAGTGTAGGGTGGCAGGTAGCCTAGTGGTTAGAAGTGTGGGGTGGCAGGTAGCCTAGTGGTTAGAAGGAAGCGGAGGGGCGGCAGGTAGCCTAGTGGTTAGAGTGTGGGGGCGGCAGGTAGCCTAGTGGTTAGAGCGGAGGGCGGCAGGTAGCCTAGTGGTTAGAGCGGAGGGGCGGCAGGTAGCCTAGTGGTTAGAGCAGAGGGGCGGCAGGTAGCCTAGTGGTTAGAGCGGAGGGCGGCAGGTAGCCTAGTGGTTAGAGTGTAGGGGCGGCAGGTAGCCTAGTGGTTAGAGTGTTGGGGCGGCAGGTAACCTAGTGGTTAGAGTGGAGGGCCGGCAGGTAGCCTAGTGGTTAAAGTGTAGGGGCGGCAGGTAGCCTAGTGGTTAGAGTGTAGGGGCGGCAGGTAGCCTAGTGGTTAGAGCGGAGGGGCGGCAGGTATACTAGTGGTTAGAGCGGAGCTGCGGCAGGTAGCATAGTGGTTAGAGAGAGGGCTGGCAG
>NW_027032435.1:0-4734 GCF_034236695.1 Oncorhynchus nerka
TCAAGCAGACGATACAAAACCTGGTTTAGGGTTTAGATCTAGGAGTAGGGTTGAGTAGAGGATATACAAACCTGGTTTAGGTTTAGATCTAGGAGTAGAGTCAAGTAGACGATACAAACCTGGTTTAGGGTTTAGATCTAGGAGTAGGGTCAAGTAGACGATACAAACCTGGTTCAGGGTTTAGATCTAGGAGTAGGGTTGGGTAGAGGATATACAAACCTGGTTCAGGGTTTAGATCTAGGGAGTAGGGTCAAGTAGACGATACGAACCTGGTTTAGGTTTAGATCTAGGGAGTAGGGTCAAGTAGACGATACAAACCTGGTTCAGGGTTTAGATCTAGGAGCAGGGTCGAGTAGAGCGATATACGAACCTGGTTCAGGGTTTAGATCTAGGGAGTAGGGTTGGGCAGAGGATACGAACCTGGTTTAGGGTTTAGATCTAGGGAGTAGGGTTGGGTAGAGGATATACAAACCTGGTTTAGGTTAGACTAGAGTAGGGTCAAGTAGACGATACGAACCTGGTTCAGGTTTAGATCTAGGGAGTAGGGTCAAGTAGACGATACAAACCTGGTTCAGGGTTTAGATCTAGGGAGTAGGGTTCAAGTGAGACGATACAAACCTGGTTCAGGGTTTAGATCTAGGGAGTAGGGTCAAGTAGACGATACAAACCTGGTTCAGGGTTTAGATCTAGGAGTAGGGTCAAGCAGACGATACAAACCTGGTTCAGGGTTTAGATCTAGGGAGTAGGGTTGGGTAGAGGATATTACAAACCTGGTTTAGGGTTTAGATCTAGGAGTAGGGTCGAGTAGACGATACAAACCTGGTTTAGGGTTTAGATCTAGGAGTAGGGTTGGGTAGAGGATATACAAACCTGGTTCAGGGTTTAGATCTAGGGAGTAGGGTCAAGTAGACGATACAAACCTGGTTCAGGGTTTAGATCTAGGGAGTAGGGTTGGGTAGGAGGATATACAAACCTGGTTTAGGGTTTAGATCTAGGGAGTAGGGTCAAGTAGACGATACGAACCTGGTTTAGGGTTTAGATCTAGGGAGTAGGGTTGGGTAGAGGATATACAAACCTGGTTCAGGGTTTAGATCTAGGGAGTAGGGTCAAGTAGACGATACAAACCTGGTTTAGGGTTTAGATCTAGGAGTAGGGTCAAGATAGACGATACAAACCTGGTTCAGGGTTTAGATCTAGGAGTAGGGTTGGGTAGAGGATACAAATCTGGTTTAGGGTTTAGATCTAGAGAGTAGAGTTGGGTAGGCGATACAAACCTGGTTTAGGGTTTAGATCTAGAGATTAGGGTTGTGTAGAGGATACAGACCTGGTTTAGGGTAAGGGTTTAGATCTAGGGAGTAGGGTTCGGTAGAGGATACAGACCCAGTTTAGGGTAAGGGTTTAGATCTAGGGAGTAGGTTTGGGTAGAGGATACAGACCCAGTTTTGGGTAAGGGTTTAGATCTAGGGAGTAGGGTTGGGTAGAGGATACAGACCCAGTTTTGGGTAAGGGTTTAGGTTCTTCCCGAAACATGTCCCGCCAAACCGCGCTACTTAACACCTGCTTAACCCAGAAACCAGCCGCACAAATGTGGCGCAAGTGAAAACACCATGAGACAAGAACATAGCCAAGTTCATTCTTTGGTTGATTCTTTTGTTGAGTCTTTTGGTAATCTATTTTGAATGCTGGAAATCACCTCAGACTAGTGACCAACCACGTTACACTTTCACTTCTGTCATCTCATCAGAATGGAGCTTACTTTGTAGGTGACATGATCATCATGTCTTCCTTTGCAGGTGCACCTCAATGTTATTTTAATGTCTAACGACCTACAGGAACATCAATACAAACCGTCTCTCAATCTACTGTATGTTTCTACGTGGTTTATCATTTCACTGAAAACACGTAGGAATTTGTTGGACTAGCCTGATTAAACCGGCCTGATCTTTGTGCTTATGTATGATCAATGGTTTTTACCAGGCTATTACTATAAATGATCAATGGTTTTTACCAGGCTATTATTATAAATGATCAATGGTTTTTACCAGGCTATTCCTATAAATGATACATTTTTTTTAAACTAGGCAGGTCAGTTAAAAACAGATTCTTATTTTCAATGACGGCCTACCGGGGAACAGTGGGAACAGTGAGTGCCTTGTTCAGGGGTAGAATGGCAGATTTGTACCTTGTCAGCTCAGGGATTCGATCCAGCAACCTTTTGGTTACATATCCAACTCTCTACCACTAGGCTACCTGCCACCCCACTAGCTATGAGCAACCTTTTGGTTACATATCCAACTCTCTACCACTAGGCTACCTGCCACCCCACTAGCTATGAGCAACCTTTTGGTTACATATCCAACTCTCTACCACTAGGCTACCTGCCACCCCACTAGCTATGAGCAACCTTTTGGTTACATATCCAACTCTCTACCACTAGGCTACCTGCCACCCCACTAGCTATGAGCAACCTTTTGGTTACATATCCAACTCTCTACCACTAGGCTACCTGCCACCCCACTAGCTATGAGCAACCTTTTGGTTACATATCCAACTCTCTACCACTAGGCTACCTGCCACCCCCTCTAACCACTAGGCTACCTGCCACCCCACTAGCTATGAGCCGGACGTGAAGGACAAGAAGGCACCCCGTCAGTTGGGCTGGCACAATTACAGGTTTAATTGTGGAACCGATTATGAATGAAGAACTTCAAACCATATATATATATATATATATATATTTTTTTTTTGAGTGGAAGAAACAGTTAACTGACAACAGGGAAGGGCGTGGCATTTGTGGCAGTTGAGTCCATTTTCTCAGGTAACACGGACTCTTATTACAACGCGATGAAACTACTTTTATTGCTCCTTTCTGGAAACAACCAAGGTGTTGTGGTGTTGTAGCAAACTAGTCTTCGGTTACCTAGGCAACGCCCTCCTCCCCTCCTCCCCCCTCCCCCAGCAGCAACAGCAGTAGTACATGCAGTCAGGATTGGATGAGACGAGACAATGTGCATCTTTAAAGATAAATATACGACTAAAAGAGAAACAGCTATTCGACGATGATTGCAGTGACCGCGGTCGTTTGGCTGACCATGACCGTCACGGCCCTGCCCATCAGAGAGATAAGATGTTAGCAAAAATTTAAAAAAATAAAGACATGAACGAATGACTGTAAGGATTATTTATATAGGCTATGCTATGCCTTCATCTCAGTCGTGTTTATACTTGATAATATTGTGCTATAAATGGAAGGAAGAGAGGGAAGAGGGAGATGGAGTGATACAAGGAAGAGAGGGAAGAGGGAGATGGAGTGGTACAAGGAAGAGAGGAAGAGGGAGATGGAGTGGTACAAGGAAGAGGGGAAGAGGGAGATGGAGTGGTACAAGGAAGAGGGGAAGAGGGAGATGGAGTGGTACAAGGAAGAGGGAGATGGAGTGGTACAAGGAAGAGAGGGAAGAGGGAGATGGAGTGGTACATGGAAGAGAGGGAGATGGAGTGGTACAAGGAAGAGAGGGAAGAGGAGACTGCTGGTAGCCATGTTAGGACTGTTTTGCACCAGTGCCAGAGGATCAGTAACCTCTCATTAGACAGACTCTGTGTGGGCTGCAAAGGCTACATAGCACTAGGTTAAGGCCTGCTTAATGTGGAACGCATTGTATGAGACAACGTTGAACTTGATGCTCCTCCACTTTTACCAACAGTAAGATAAATAGATAAATATATATATATATATATATTTTAGATTTCACTCTGTCCTTTCAAGCACAGTTTCAGCAACTATGGTATATGTGTCAGCAGGCTTGTGCAGTACAGCTTGGCTGAGCTTGACTTGACTCGGTGGAATGAAAATGACACTTCTGTGTTCTCATGTTTACTAGACAGGACATGATGACATGAGACCACAGAAGTGAGTTATCGTTTGACCTCCTTAGGCTTTTTTTTCATCCCAGATTAATTTTGTGGAAGTCCCCAGCGCTTTGGAAAACAGGAAAAAGGAAAACCCAGTATTATTTAAGTTGGTTGTTTTTCAACGGAAGCTCTTTTCCATATCCTTTCAGTTGACAATAATAAGACTTGAATAACATAGCGTTTGTCAGGTGGACGTAGGCCTGCCTCTACTAATGTTTCCACATAGTAGCCTGTCTCTACTAATAGTAGCCTGTCTCTACTGATGTTTCCACATAGTAGCCTGTCTCTACTGATGTTTCCACATAGTAGCCTGTCTCTACTAATGTTTCCACACATAGTAGCCTGTCTCTACTAATGTTTCCACATAGTAGCCTGTCTCTACTAATGTTTCCACATAGTAGCCTGTCTCCTACTCATGTTTCCACATAGTGGCCTGTCTCTACTAATGTTTCCACATAGTAGCCTGTCTCTACTAATGTTTCCACATAGTAGCCTGTCTCTACTCATGTTTCCACATAGTAGCCTGTCTCTACTAATGTTTTCCACATAGTAGCCTATCTCTACTCATGTGTTTCCACATAGTGGCCTGTCTCTACTAATAGTAGCCTGTCTCTACTAATGTTTCCACATAGTAGCCTGTCTCTACTAATGTTTCCACATAGTAGCCTGTCTCTATCATGTTTCCACATAGTAGCCTGTCTCTACTCATGTTTCCACATAGTAGCCTGTCTCTACTGATGTTTCCACATAGTAGCCTGTCTCTACTCATGTTTCCACATAGTAGCCTGTCTCTACTCATGTTTCCACATAGTAGCCTGTCTCTAC
>NW_027032436.1:0-4734 GCF_034236695.1 Oncorhynchus nerka
CCAAAAAAGTATTATGGACTACAACTATCAGGAGTAATAGAATGTGAACATATCTGTACCCTTATACTTGACTAATTACACACCAAGTCCAGACAATTATGACTCTTTATCTGGATAATTATGTGCTATTTGTATTGATATATTGACGTGTTTCAGTTGCAGAGAGAACAATATTATATTCCCTCAGTGTGATTTAGAAATGGCTTCCCATGGTCATAATCTGAAGATGGAGGACCATTTCCTGTTAGCCCGGTTCCCTGTTAACCCTCTTCCTGTGTGTCAGGTGGCTGTGTAACTCTGCCATGGACACGAAGACCAGGAAGTGGGCTATAGAAGGTCTGGCCTACCTGACCCAAGACGCTGATGTAAAGGATGACTTTGTTGAGGACGAGCCTGCTATGAAAGCCATGTTTGAACTGGCCAAGGTAGGTACTGTACTATTAAAGACAGAGCAGAGACCCAACTCATAGAAGATGACCGGAGCATAGTGACATTAAAGGGTGAATATGGGACCTGGAGGAGAGTACCTAACTTCACTCTTCCCTGTTTCCCTGTGATACGGTCTAAAGATAAGACCATCCTATATGCTGTGGCCTGTACCCTGGTCAACTGCACCAACAGCTATGAGAAGAAAGAGATCATGCCTGAGCTGGTTCAGCTGGCCAAGTTCTCCAAGCAGCATGTCCCAGAGCAGCACCCCAAGGTAAGATGAGAGAAAGACACAGGCCTCCCCCTGTCTGTCCAGCAGGCAGGGGGAGGCAACTTACACACAGCTCTGACACACACACAAACACACCAGACATGCCACCAGCTGTCTTTTCATAGCCCCCAAATGCAGAACAAATTCAAGAAAGCATACATTATATAGAGCCATTATTGCATGAAACTCCCTTCCATCACAAATTGCTCAAATGAACAGAGAACCTGGTTTCAAAAAACAGATAAAGCAACACCTCACGTAACAACACCTCTCCCCTATTTGACCAAGATAGTTTGTGTGTATGTATTGATGTGTAGGCTATGTGTGCCGTTATTAAATGTATGTAGTTCTGTCCTGGAGCTGTTGTTGTCTATTAATGTTCTGTATTATGTCATGTTTCATGTTCTGTGTGAATCCCAGGAAGAGTAGCTGCGGCTTTCGCAACAGCTAATGGGGATCCTAATAAAAAAAACAAATACCAAACAAGTCATCCTTATTTACAGTGCCTTGCGAAAGTATTCGGCCCCCTTGAACTTTGCGACCTTTTGCCACATTTCAGGCTTCAAACATCATCCGCAGGGTGTTCCTTGCCTTGGCAGATGATGCCAAAGACCGTGGCACGATTTGCGCCCATGGAGGGGGCAAGGTGAGTGACAGACACAACAGACTCATCAGATCCTCCGTTCTAGAATCATCACTATTTCCTATAGCCAGCCTTACATTTGATGTATTACCCTTATCTAACCAGAGGGTTTCTGACTGTCTGAACCTCTGATCTCTTGTGTGTTCCCCAGGCTCTGATCCCATTGGCTCTGGAGGGATCAGCTATAGGGAAAATAAGGGCCTCCCACGCCCTGGCCAAGATCGCTGCTGTGTCCAACCCAGAGATTGCCTTCCCAGGAGAGAGGGTGAGACATCCACTTACGTTTCTGCATTCCTATCCTGTTCCAGTCAAAAGCCCTACATTTATATACATGTATGTAGGGTTTTTTACCCAATACGAATTGACTCTGAATAGCATCTATTAGCTATATAAACACATTGTTCTGTTTTATATGTATTTACTTGTTATATAGTTACTTGTTTGTGTTTTATAAACACTTCATAAAAGTGGTCTGACACTTATTCTGTTCCCCTGCAGATGCAAGCAAGGACGTGAAGAGCAGGTGGATCTCTTACCCTACCTCCCTCACCCTGCCTTGTCATCTCTCTCTCTGACAGATCTATGAGGTGGTGCGTCCTCTGGTCAGCCTGTTGCACCTTGAGAGAGACGGAGTGCAGAACTACGAGGCACTTCTGAGTCTCACCAACTCAACGACAAACTGAGGTGAGGCCTGTTAATTTACCAACCACACCACAGTATGTATAACCCAACTAAACACCTGAGACTATTACAGATTATTCAACAATCACTATAAGGTAGTCGATGTGTGAGAGGACAAGTGTTCAATAAGTTTAACCAGAAAACAGCTGTGAGCTCAGATATGCTCTGGGGACATTCCAGAGTTGTTAGTGTTTTTTCACTGTTGCTGTCAGAACGTTTTGAGTGGAGGAGATGAGATGGTTGCTGCCAGAGTGTTTTTAGTGGAGGAGATGAGACGGTTGCTGCCAGAGTGTTTTGAGTGGAGGAGATGAGACGGTTGCTGCCAGAGTGTTTTGAGTGGAGGAGATGAGACGGTTGCTGCCAGAGTGTTTTGAGTGGAGGAGATGAGATGGTTGCTGCCAGAGTGTTTTTAGTGGAGGAGATGAGACGGTTGCTGCCAGAGTGTTTTGAGTGGAGGAGATGAGACGGTTGCTGCCAGAGTGTTTTTAGTGGAGGAGATGAGACGGTTGCTGCCAGAGTGTTTTTAGTGGAGGAGATGAGACGGTTGCTGCCAGAGTGTTTTGAGTGGAGGAGATGAGACGGTTGCTGCCAGAGTGTTTTGAGTGGAGGAGATGAGACGGTTGCTGCCAGAGTGTTTTTAGTGGAGGAGATGAGACGGTTGCTGCCAGAGTGTTTTGAGTGGAGGAGATGAGACGGTTGCTGCCAGAGCGTTTTGAGTGGAGGAGATGAGACGGTTGCTGCCAGAGCGTTTTGAGTGGAGGAGATGAGACGGTTGCTGCCAGAGCGTTTTGAGTGGAGGAGATGAGACGGTTGCTGCCAGAGCGTTTTGAGTGGAGGAGATGAGACGGTTGCTGCCAGAGTGTTTTGAGTGGAGGAGATGAGACGGTTGCTGCCAGAGCGTTTTGAGTGGAGGAGATGAGATGGTTGCTGCCAGAGCGTTTTTAGTGGAGGAGATGAGACGGTTGCTGCCAGAGCGTTTTGAGTGGAGGAGATGAGACGGTTGCTGCCAGAGCGTTTTCAGTGGAGGAGATGAGACGTTTGCGTGATTTCTTAACTATTACTTCCCATCCTCCACGGCTCCAGAGTGAAGATCCTGAAAGAGAAGGCTCTCCCTGAGATTGAGCAGTACATGTTTAAAGACCATGATCATATCACACAGGCAGCCACAGAGTGCATGTGCAACCTGGTGACGTGCAAAGAGGTGAGAGGACACCCCTCAATCTTAGGGAACAGTGTCATCACATACGGTGTGTTGTGTGTGCAGGTAACAAACGTGTCACCCAGTGTAACTAACGTCACCATTGTGTGTTCAGGTGCAGGATCGGTACCTGGAGGATGGGAATGATAGGCTGAAGCTGCTGGTGCTGATGTGTGCTGAGGACGATGAAAAGCTCCAGAGAGCTGCAGCCGGAGCACTGGCCATGCTCACTGCCGCCCAGAAGAAACTGTGCACCAAGATGACCCTGGTGGTATGTCTGTCTGGTTGCATTCACACTAGTACAATCACCTTGGGGTGACCCAAAGGCAGTTCCTGTGCAAAGATATTAACTGATTTGAACTGCCGAATTGTCCCAATCAATCACAACGCTGTATCATCGCAGCATCGATTTATAGTCGTGACAGTCGGTATGTATCATGACAACAATGACTAGTTATGTGTTACGTAATCAATATGTATAATCACAACACTGATTATAGTTATACTTATTCAAAATGTATGGTGAGGCCTCATCCACTTCATCACTTTGACTGACCAGTGTTTTCTCGGTTCACTCCGCAGACTTTGCAGTGGATGGAGATCCTTCAGAGGCTCATTCTCCATGACCAGCCCCAGATCCAGCACAGAGGCCTGGTGATTGTGTACAACATACTGAACTCGGACGACAACGAGCTGGCCAAGAAGCTGATCAAGAGCGAGATCCTGGAGATCCTGACAGTGATTGGCAAAGCAATGGACAACCCCAAGAGGCAGCTTGTGATCGATGTGGCACGCACCTGCCTGGTCAAGGCCATGGACCTCGGCCTCATTAAGCCATTCACAACCCCTTCTTAAAGCAGTGTTTCTTAAGCTTTTTATAGTACTACGGACTGGCTTGCAATGGACCTACTCCCTTAAAGGCGCAACCCAATCAACCAGAAACAAATCACACAGAAATAAGAACATGTATGACAGTTCCATTTTAGTCCAATGAGTGTGTATATTTGGTGGGTACACTTGCAAACGCCCATACCCCTCACTGCCCACAGTCCTCCCAAAGTGTCAGGCCAACACTTGTTACAGTACATTGGACTTACAGTTTGTGCCTTTTAATGAAAACTGCAACGTGTGAGCTAATTACAGTCTGCCTAACTTGCTGATCAGATACACCCCACAGATTGAGGTCCAGAGACTGAAGATTGAGAAACTCTGTGTTGAGTGTGGGCCAATGGACAGGGAGGCCAGGAGATGGGACTGATGGTGCACCTGAACAGCCACCTATCATGAAATCAGAGACAGTCCAAATTAATCTCTTGAGATATTTTATTTAGAATTTTCAGATAGAAAACACCACGTGAACGTTTAACCATTTATTAGAAAAGATAACAATGCCTGTCTTGGCATTAGATCTCTGTCCTGCAGGGTAGCTCACTGCCAGAGCCAAGCGTCATATGAATGTTATAATAAAACTAGGCAGTGAGCACGATACGCTATATCAAATCCCCCGATGGA
>NW_027032437.1:0-4738 GCF_034236695.1 Oncorhynchus nerka
ACAACACACCACAATGTCCTGACTGTCTGATCAACACACCACAATGTCCTGACTGTCTGATCAACACACCACAATGTCCTGACTGTCTGATCAACACACCACAATGTCCTGACTGTCTGATCAACACACCACAATGTCCTGACTGTCTGACAGGCTGATTAACACACCACAATGTCCTGACTGTCTGACAGGCTGATTAACACACCAATGTCCTGACTGTCTGACAGGCTGATTAACACACCAATGTCCTGACTGTCTGACAGGCTGATTAACACACCACAATGTCCTGACTGTCTGATCAAGACACCACAATGTCCTGACTGTCTGACAGGCTGATCAACACACCACAATGTCCTGACTGTCTGACAGGCTGATCAACACACCACAATGTCCTGACTGTCTGACAGGCTGATTAACACACCACAATGTCCTGACTGTCTGATCAACACACCACAATGTCCTGACTGTCTGACAGGCTGATCAACACACCACAATGTCCTGACTGTCTGACAGGCTGATCAACACACCACAATGTCCTGACTGTCTGACAGGCTGATTAACACACCACAATGTCCTGACTGTCTGATTAACACACCACAATGTCCTGACTGTCTGACAGTCTGATTAACACACCACAATGTCCTGACTGTCTGACAGGCTGATTAACACACCAATGTCCTGACTGTCTGACAGTCTGATCAACACACCAATGTCCTGACTGTCTGACTGTCTGATCAACACACCACAATGTCCTGACTGTCTGACAGTCTGATTAACACACCAATGTCCTGACTGTCTGATTAACACACCACAATGTCCTGACTGTCTGACAGGCTGATTAACACACCAATGTCCTGACTGTCTGACAGTCTGATCAACACACCAATGTCCTGACTGTCTGACAGTCTGATTAACACACCAATGTCCTGACTGTCTGACAGTCTGATCAACACACCAATGTCCTGACTGTCTGACTGTCTGATCAACACACCACAACGTCCTGACTGTCAGACAGGTTTGTATGTGTGCATTGTTCACCTCTAACATGCATCCAGCTACTGTATAGGCAAATTAAATCTGTCCTAACTTCCTGTTTTAAACATCTTAAACTGTAAACAAAGCATCCCATGACTAAACTAAATCTGGCCTAACTTCCTGTTTTAAACATCTTAAACTCTGAATGAAGCATCCCATGACTAACCAGTTAAAATTGTGTTCTCATTACGATTCCATATTTGCATTCCGCGCAGGTTTTATTAATGAGATGACAATGAAGGATTCCACTTTTAATGCCACATTTTCATGCCTGCCGCACTTCACGCAGCACAGTCAATAAACACTGGTATCAATGGTTGGCCAGAAACCACTGCCATAAAGCTGCCATGAAATGTGTTTATCTAGCTGCAGAATAGTATTCAGCTGGGGATATAGTATAATGATGCAAGAACGGTTGGGCTTGTAATTAATTCGGTCTTCAGATGCTTTTCAAGCCGTTCATTAACACAGAGTAACACCAGGCACTCGGCTCAGTGTGGAGAGAAACACCCAGCAACATAAAGAAAGTTCAGAAATGAAAGTGCATTCACTTTTCAGGAACCCTGAACAACTTTGCAGTTTGTCATAATTAGAGATTCTCATTACCCAGGAAGTTACTTCAAATCCTATCTTTGGCCTTCCACTGAAAACAATAGTATACTATCTATTACTAATACTGCTACCGCTACTACTAATACTACTACTACTACTAATGATACTGCTACTACTACTACTACCATTACTACTACAGATACTGCTACAACTACTGCTGATACCGCTACTACTAATACTACTACTACTGCTACTACTACTACTACCATTACTACTACTGATACTGCTACCGCTACTACTAATACTACCATTACTACTACAGATACTGCTACAACTACTGCTGATACCGCTACTGCTAATACTGATACTGCTACTACTACCATTACTACTACTGATACAACTACTACTGATACTGCTACTACTAATACTGATACTGCTGTTACTACTACTAATACTGCTACTACAGATACTGCTGTTGCTGCTACTACTACTACTACTACTACTACTACTGATACTGCTGCTACTGCTGCTACTACTACTGCTACTGATACTGCTGCTATTACTACTATCACTAATACTGCTGCTACTACTACTAATACTGCTACTACTACTGATACTGCTGCTACTACTGATACTACTACTGATACTACTACTACTACTGATACTGCTGCTACTACTGATACTACTACTACTACTGATACTGCTGCTACTACTACTACTACTACCACTGCTGCAACTACTACTAATACTGCTACTACTACTGATACAGCTGATATTGCTGGTGCTACTGATACTGCTACTACTACTACTGCTACTGGTGATACTGCTGCTATTACTACTACCACTGATACTGCTGTTACTACCACTAATACTGCTACTACAGATCCTGCTGTTGCTGCAACTACTACAGATAATGCTGCTGCTACTACTACTAGAGATACTGTTGCTGCTACTAGAGATAATAC
Organism: Oncorhynchus nerka; assembly: GCF_034236695.1. Classification (NCBI taxonomy): domain Eukaryota; kingdom Metazoa; phylum Chordata; class Actinopteri; order Salmoniformes; family Salmonidae; genus Oncorhynchus; species Oncorhynchus nerka. Next base: position 2,553 of record NW_027032437.1, read on the forward strand.
TGCTGCTACTACCACTAATACTGCTATTACAGATACTGCTGTTGCTACGAAAGATAATGCTGCTGCTACTAGAGATACTGCTGATGCTACTAGAGATACTGCTGATGGTACTAGAGATACTGCTGATGGTACTAGAGATACTGCTGATGCTACTAGAGATACTGCTGATGCTACTAGAGATACTGCTGATGCTACTAGAGATACTGCTGCTACTACTAGAGATACTGCTGCTACTAGAGATACTGCTGCTACTAGAGATACTGCTGCTACTAGAGATACTGCTGCTGGTACTAGAGATACTGCTGCTACTAGAGATACTGCTGATGCTACTAGAGATACTGCTGATGGTACTAGAGATACTGCTGATGCTACTAGAGATACTGCTGATGCTACTAGAGATACTGCTGATGCTACTAGAGATACTGCTGATGGTACTAGAGATACTGCTGATGGTACTAGAGATACTGCTGATGCTACTAGAGATACTGCTGATGCTACTAGAGATACTGCTGCTACTAGAGATACTGCTGCTACTAGAGATACTGCTGCTACTAGAGATACTGCTGATGCTACTAGAGATACTGCTGATGCTACTAGAGATACTGCTGCTACTAGAGATACTGCTGCTACTAGAGATACTGCTGATGCTACTAGAGATACTGCTGATGCTACTAGAGATACTGCTGCTGCTACTAGAGATACTGCTGATGCTACTAGAGATACTGCTGATGGTACTAGAGATACTGCTGATGGTACTAGAGATACTGCTGATGGTACTAGAGATACTGCTGCTACTAGAGATACTGCTGCTACTAGAGATACTGCTGCTACTAGAGATACTGCTGATGCTACTAGAGATACTGCTGCTGCTACTAGAGATACTGCTGCTACTAGAGATACTGCTGATGGTACTAGAGATACTGCTGATGCTACTAGAGATACTGCTGCTACTAGAGATACTGCTGCTACTAGAGATACTGCTGATGGTACTAGAGATACTGCTGATGCTACTAGAGATACTGCTGCTGCTACTAGAGATACTGCTGCTACTAGAGATACTGCTGATGGTACTAGAGATACTGCTGATGGTACTAGAGATACTGCTGATGCTACTAGAGATACTGCTGATGCTACTAGAGATACTGCTGCTGCTACTAGAGATACTGCTGCTACTAGAGATACTGCTGCTACTAGATATACTGCTGCTACTAGAGATACTGCTGCTACTAGATATACTGCTGCTACTAGATATACTGCTGCTACTAGAGATACTGCTGATGCTACTAGAGATACTGCTACTACTACAGATACTGCTGATGCTACTAGAGATACTGCTGATGGTACTAGAGATACTGCTGATGGTACTAGAGATACTGCTGCTACTACTACAGATACTGCTGATGCTACTAGAGATACTGCTGATGCTACTAGAGATACTGCTGCTACTAGAGATACTGCTGATGCTACTAGAGATACTGCTGCTGCTACTAGAGATACTGCTGATGCTACTAGAGATACTGCTGATGGTACTAGATATACTGCTGCTACTAGAGATACTGCTACTACTACAGATACTGCTGATGCTACTAGAGATACTGCTGATGGTACTAGAGATACTGCTGCAGCTACTAGAGATACTGCTGATGGTACTAGAGATACTGCTGCTGCTACTAGAGATACTGCTGGTACTAGAGATACTGCTGCTACTAGAGATACTGGTGATGCTACTAGAGATACTGCTGCTACTAGAGATACTGCTGCTGCTACTAGAGATACTGCTGATGGTACTAGAGATACTGCTGATGCTACTAGAGATACTGCTGATGCTACTAGAGATACTGCTGCTGCTACTAGAGATACTGCTGCTACTAGAGATACTGCTGCTACTAGAGATACTGCTGCTACTAGAGATACTGCTGATGCTACTAGAGATACTGCTGATGCTACTAGAGATACTGTTGCTGCTACTAGAGATACTGCTGCAGCTACTAGAGATACTGTTGATGCTACTAGAGATACTGCTGATGGTACTAGAGATACTGCTGCTACTAGAGATACTGTTGATGCTACTAGAGATACTGCTGATGGTACTAGAGATACTGCTGCTACTAGAGATACTGCTGATGCTACTAGAGATACTGCTGCCACTACTAGAGATACTGCTGATGCTACTAGAGATACTGCTG
>NW_027032438.1:0-4739 GCF_034236695.1 Oncorhynchus nerka
TGCTGCAGCCATTTTAAAGTAGTCAAGTTGGTGGGAATTCCTATGTGATGTAGTCTCAATGGCGCTGCCCATGCTGTCACAGATGCTATAGCAGCACAGATGTAAAGATGAGTCCTCTATCTAACTCTATGGCGCTGCCTTCTGCGTGTGTGGGATCCTACTGGGCAGGGTGGCAACATCAATTAACATGTCCAAAGAACTGCCTATCACACTGAAAGATTCTCAATTGCATACTCCTCTGGTCCTCTCTCCTGCCCACCTCCTCAAAAACCATTTGAGGAACAGGTCAGAGGGGCAGACCTCTGTCTTTCTCATCCAATTGGTTGAGGAGAGAGGACTCCAGGAGTATGCAATTGAAATTCCCCTATTGGATATCCAGCAATGGAGGCTGGTGGGATGAGATATAGGAGGACAGGTGTAACAGTTTAGCTTTCCGTCCCTCTCCTCACCCCATACCTGGGCTCGAACCATAGCCTCTCTACTGTATATAGTCTCTCTACTGTATATAGCCTCTCTACTGTATATAACCTCTCTACTGTATATAGCCTCTCTACTGTATATAGCCTCTACTGTATATAGCCTCTCTACTGTATATAGCCTATCTACTGTATATAGCCTCTCTACTGTATATAACCTCTCTACTGTATATAGCCTCTCTACTGTATATAACCTCTCTACTGTATATAGCCTCTCTACTGTATATAGCCTCTCTACTGTATATAGCCTCACTACTGTATATAGCCTCTCTACTGTATATAGCCTCTCTACTGTATATAACCTCTACTGTATATAGCCTCTACTGTATGTAGCCTCTACTGTATATAGCCTCTCTACTGTATATACTGTATATAGCCTCTACTGTATATAACCTCTCTACTGTATATAGTCTCTCTACTGTATATAGCCTCTCTACTGTATATAGCCTCTCTACTGTATATAGCCTCTACTGTATAAATCTCTCTACTGTATATAGCCTCTCTACTGTCTATAGCCTCTCTACTGTATATAGCCCCTCTACTGTATATAGCCCCTCTACTGTATATAGCCTCTACTGTATATATCCTCTCTACTGTATATAGCCTCTCTACTGTATATAGCCTCTACTGTATATAGCCTCTCTACTGTATATAGCCTCTCTACTGTATATAACCTCTACTGTATATAGCCTCTACTGTATGTAGCCTCTACTGTATATAGCCTCTCTACTGTATATATCCTCTCTACTGTATATAGCCTCTCTACTGTATATAGCCTCTACTGTATATAGCCTCTCTACTGTATATAGCCTCTCTACTGTATATAACCTCTACTGTATGTAGCCTCTACTGTATGTAGCCTCTACTGTATATAACCTCTCTACTGTATATAACCTCTCTACTGTATATAGCCTCTCTACTGTATATAGCCTCTCTACTGTATAAATCTCTCTACTGTATATAGCCTCTCTACTGTATATAGCCTCTCTACTGTATATAGCCTCTCTACTGTATATAACCTCTCTACTGTATATAGCCTCTCTACTGTATATAACCTCTCTACTGTATATAGCCTCTCTACTGTATATAGCCTCTCTACTGTATATAACCTCTACTGTATATAGCCTCTACTGTATGTAGCCTCTACTGTATATAGCCTCTCTACTGTATATACTGTATATAGCCTCTACTGTATATAACCTCTCTACTGTATATAGTCTCTCTACTGTATATAGCCTCTCTACTGTATATAGCCTCTCTACTGTATATAGCCTCTACTGTATAAATCTCTCTACTGTATATAGCCTCTCTACTGTATATAGCCTCTCTACTGTATATAGCCCCTCTACTGTATATAGCCCCTCTACTGTATATAGCCTCTCTACTGTATATATCCTCTCTACTGTATATAGCCTCTCTACTGTATATAGCCTCTACTGTATATAGCCTCTCTACTGTATATAGCCTCTCTACTGTATATAACCTCTACTGTATATAGCCTCTACTGTATGTAGCCTCTACTGTATATAGCCTCTCTACTGTATATATCCTCTCTACTGTATATAGCCTCTCTACTGTATATAGCCTCTACTGTATATAGCCTCTCTACTGTATATAGCCTCTCTACTGTATATAACCTCTACTGTATGTAGCCTCTACTGTATGTAGCCTCTACTGTATATAACCTCTCTACTGTATGTAACCTCTCTACTGTATATAGCCTCTCTACTGTATATAGCCTCTCTACTGTATATACTGTATATAGCCTCTACTGTATATAGCCTCTACTGTATGTAGCCTCTCTACTGTATATAGCCTCTCTACTGTATATAGCCTCTACTGTATATAGCCTCTCTACTGTATAAATCTCTCTACTGTATATAGCCTCTCTACTGTATATAGCCTCTCTACTGTATATAACCTCTCTACTGTATACATCTCTCTACTGTATATAGCCTCTCTACTGTATAAATCTCTCTACTGTATATAACCTCTCTACTGTATATAACCTCTCTACTGTATATAGCCTCTCTACTGTATATAACCTCTACTGTATATAGCCTCTCTACTGTATCTAGCCTCTCTACTGTATAAATCTCTCTACTGTATATAGCCTCTCTACTGTATATAGCCTGTTTTTTTACTGTTGTTTTATTTCTTTACCTACCTATTGTTCACCAAATACCTTTTTTGCACTTTTGGTTAGAGCCTGTAAGTAAGCATTTCACTGTAAGGTCTACTACACCTGTTGTATTCAGCATTTCACTGTAAGGTCTACTACACCTGTTGTATTCAGCATTTCACTGTGAGGTCTACTACACCTGTTGTATTCAGCATTTCACTGTGAGGTCTACTACACCTGTTGTATTCAGCATTTCACTGTGAGGTCTACTACACCTGTTGTATTCAGCATTTCACTGTGGTCTACTACACCTGTTGTATTCAGCATTTCACTGTGTGGTCTACTACACCTGTTGTATTCAGCATTTCACTGTGAGGTCTACACCTGCACCTGTTGTATTCAGCATTTTCACTGTGAGGTCTACTACACCTGTTGTATTCAGCATTTCACTGTGAGGTCTACTACACCTGTTGTATTCAGCATTTCACTGTAAGTCTACTACACCTGTTGTATTCAGCATTTCACTGTGAGGTCTACTACACCTGTTGTATTCAGCATTTCACTGTGAGGTCTACTACACCTGTTGTATTCAGCATTTCACTGTGGGTCTACTACACCTGTTGTATTCAGCATTTCACTGTGAGTCTACTACACCTGTTGTATTCAGCATTTCACTGTGAGGTCTACTACACCTGTTGTATTCAGCATTTCACTGTGAGGTCTACTACACCTGTTGTATTCAGCATTTCACTGAGGTCTACTACACCTGTTGTATTCAGCATTTCACTGTGAGGTCTACTACACCTGTTGTATTCAGCATTTCACTGTGAGGTCTACTACACCTGTTGTATTCAGCATTTCACTGAGGTCTACTACACCTGTTGTATTCAGCATTTCACTGGGGTCTACTACACCTGTTGTATTCAGCATTTCACTGTGAGGTCTACTACACCTGTTGTATTCAGCATTTCACTGTGAGGTCTACTACACCTGTTGTATTCAGCATTTCACTGTGAGGTCTACTACACCTGTTGTATTCAGCATTTCACTGTAAGGTCTACTACACCTGTTGTATTCAGCATTTCACTGTGAGGTCTACTACACCTGTTGTATTCAGCATTTCACTGTGAGGTCTACTACACCTGTTGTATTCAGCATTTCACTGTAAGGTCTACCTCACACCTGTTGTATTCAGCATTTCACTGTGAGGTCTACTACACCTGTTGTATTCAGCATTTCACTGTGAGGTCTACTACACCTGTTGTATTCAGCATTTCACTGTGAGGTCTACTACACCTGTTGTATTCAGCATTTCACTGTGAGGTCTACTACACCTGTTGTATTCAGCATTTCACTGAGGTCTACTACACCTGTTGTATTCAGCATTTCACTGTGAGGTCTACTACACCTGTTGTATTCAGCATTTCACTGTGAGGTCTACTACACCTGTTGTATTCAGCATTTCACTGTGAGGTCTACTACACCTGTTGTATTCAGCATTTCACTGTGAGGTCTACTACACCTGTTGTATTCAGCATTTCACTGTAAGGTCTACTACACCTGTTGTATTCAGCATTTCACTGTGAGGTCTACTACACCTGTTGTATTCAGCATTTCACTGTAAGGTCTACCTACACCTGTTGTATTCAGCATTTCACTGTGAGGTCTACTACACCTGTTGTATTCAGCATTTCACTGTAAGGTCTACCTACACCTGTTGTATTCAGCATTTCACTGTGAGGTCTACTACACCTGTTGTATTCAGCATTTCACTGTGAGGTCTACTACACCTGTTGTATTCAGCATTTCACTGTAAGGTCTACTACACCTGTTGTATTCAGCATTTCACTGTGAGGTCTACTACACCTGTTGTATTCAGCATTTCACTGTGAGGTCTACTACACCTGTTGTATTCAGCATTTCACTGTGAGGTCTACTACACCTGTTGTAATTCAGCATTTCACTGTGAGGTCTACTACACCTGTTGTATTCAGCATTTCACTGTGAGGTCTACTACACCTGTTGTATTCAGCATTTCACTGTGAGGTCTACTACACCTGTTGTATTCAGCATTTCACTGTGAGGTCTACTACACCTGTTGTATTCGAGCGACGTGACAAATAAACTTAAGATTTGATCTG
>NW_027032439.1:0-4739 GCF_034236695.1 Oncorhynchus nerka
CACGTACATCACACGGGTGTGATCGTTTCTACAGTGGTCCCTGAAGCGCATCGATCACACCCGTGTGTTTAGAACACTCGCTTAGAATGTTCCTTTAGAACGGCAGTTTCGAATGACGCAACAATCAGCGTTTGAGCTGGCCACACTTTTTCAGAAACTATTTACACAAACACAGTCCTTACAAAGTTATGTCCAGAATGTCAGCAGTTTATTTTTGGATGCATTGTTCAGATATTCACAGAAGTAAATATAGCATAAAACAATCATCCTAACCGGAAAAATGTAGGCTACATTTGTCCTAGCGCTGACGAAAGATTGACCCAACACAAGCAGTCATATTTTCTAACTCTCGGCTGACGTAAACTACAATATGAATGAGCTAATAGCAATTACTATATATAATTAATCACATCACGGGTGAGCTCACCATTGATCGAAATAACTAGGTAAAACACTTCATAGAAATCGAAAGTAATCCGACGATTAGTTTCAGCGTGCAGCCATGCATTTTTTCCCTCACAGAAACCGAAGATAATAAGAGAAGACGAGATGAGTTTGGTCTGTTTGTAGTATGCATGTTGAAGGGGTGTGTCATCTACCGTCGTTCACATCCCACCATTAACTTCCGGAAGTCCTCAAAAAATTTGTGAACTCTTACTCACCTCATTTTGTTGTAACATCTTTGGTCAAACAGACGTGAATCCCAGAATGCATTGTATGTCAACAAACATGGCTACACAGCTGGAATTAGCTTAGCTCATCATAATCAGTACAACCTTTCAAAAAAGTATTTTACACACAATATGTGCCCATTACAATCTGTGCAAGAATCGGAATGCATGAGTTGTCACCTAGAATTGAAAACACGTGAATAAAATCGTAAATACACAAATAATTACCACACAAAACATTTTCTGATAGTGATTTATTGATACAAGTGGCGCGTGCCGGCAGTCAACCACGTAACCTCCCACTCTGCGCCATTCAGTGTTGTTGTTTATGTATGTAGCTAGTGAGCTAAACTGTAGCATTTAACAATGTCTTTCAAAAGGAGACAACTCACAAATGTGGAAATTCTGGAGATTTTTTAAATTCTGACAATGAGTCTGAGTATGAAAGTCAGGAATCAGATTCTGACAGTGACAGTGAGGAGCTGCCCCTCAACCTTGTAGCCATTGAGAACCCTGAATCTAAATTTCCCTTGTCAACTGAGGAAGTACCAGGTCCCTTTGAAGATGCTGGTGGTGATGGAGGCAGGCCGACAGTGGATGAAGTACAGGAGTTCTGTGGTAGCTGGAAGGCCACCAGTCATTTCACCCCACCTGGCCCTGCTGTCTGCTTTGACGAGTCCCAGTCTGGAGTGCAACGCCCCTTGCCATTTCCAACTGAGGCAGAGTGCTTCAAGTTGTTTCTCACAGAGGAGCTGGTGGGAGAGATAGTTGAGGAGACCAATCGCTATGCCTTAGGAGCTACAGGAGAAGAGAGAGCCAGGAGTGAGGGGGAAACTCGCTAAATGGGTGACAACCACAATTAGTGAAATGTATACCTTCCTGGTGACAGTCCTTCTCATGGGAATAGTAAAGAAGAACTCCCTAAGAGAATACTGGAGCACAGATCCTATGTTTGCAACTCCCTTCTTTGCCTCCCTCTTTTCCCAAGATCGCTTCCTAGTTCTTCTGCGATGCCTGCATTTTGTCAACAATGCTACTGCCATCCTAAGTGACCCGTTATACAAAATAAGAAATGTTCTTATCAGCCTGACATCAGCATTTGGTCGGGTCTTTGTGCCATACAAGGACCTATGCATTGATGAGTCCCTGATGTTATGGAAAGGTAGGCTGGCGTTCCGTCAATATATTCCCTCCAAAAGGCACAGGTTTGGAGTCAAGTTCTTTGTCATGTGCGACGTGAAGACAGGATTTGTCCAGGATATTATAGTTTACACAGGGTCCACCACTGACATCAAACATTATGATGGGCTTGGGGTGTCAGGGTCCGTGGTGATGACCATGCTGGCTCCTCATCTCGGCAAGGGACACACTTTGTACGTGGACAATTGGTACAGCAGTCCCACACTCTTCCAGCATCTGCTCTCCAACAGCACAGGGGCATGTGGCACAGTCAGGTCGAACAGGAAGGGGATGCCGGCATTCGGATGCAGGAAGATGCAGAGAGGGGAGGTGGAGTTCCAAGAGAACGGTCAACAGCTGGCAGTAAAGTGGCATGACAAGCGAGACGTCCATGTCCTCTCCACTGTCCATACAGCAACCATGTCGGCCACAGGGAAGGTGGACCACCTGACCGGAGAGAGAAAGATCAAACCAGATTGTGTGCTTGATTATAACCTCAAAATGGGGGCCGTGGATAAGGCAGACATGATAAACAGCTTTGTGGAATGCACACGGAAAACGAACAAGTGGTATAAGAAGATATTTTTCCATCTGATCGACACTGCTGTCCTCAACGGCAGCATAGTTCACCGCCAACTAACAGGTGAGATGATTACTGAACAAGGCATTTTGTATCATGTACAGTTCCACATATAAATCCATTATGTGCAATTATAGTGACAATATCTCACCCACCTCCCCACTGCCTCATCATCCCCAACTTTCCTCATCCTCCCCACTCCCTCATAGGTAAAGTAATTACCTACCAAAAATACAGAGAGAACTCATGAGAGAGCTGCTGGAGGAGCACCACACCCCTCGGCGCCCATCCACTGGGGGTCGTCCTGCTGTAGACAATCCCCTACGCCTCACTGCACGACATTTTCCTAAAGTCCTCAAACTGCTTCTCAAGGTAGTCGCACACGGAGGCATTGCAAAGTCTGCTCTGTCTGGGCGCCAGGAGAAGTAAGCAGAGGAAGATGACAAAATACATGTGTCTTGTGATACACACTATTATTTCACCATGCTTTGAGGAGTATCACATACTCAAGCATTATTGAGCACATCTGCAGCAATAGGTGACTGACTGACCTGACATGTGACTTGACAGGTGACCAGCCATGATACTATGCCTTAGAGATGGGGTGGAAATGCAGTTGTTGTTCAGTCACTGCATGGATATTAAATATGGAGTTACGATATTCAGTTTTTTGTCCTCTAGTAAAACAAGTTGTTGAAATAACTACCAGTACTGCAATAAAATAGATGAATATTACATATTGGCATGCGTTTTCTTGCTGTGTTTTCATCCAGTACAACTGTTAAGGAGTGTACGTTAGCATACAAAAGCTGTCCTCATTCTTATGCTCCAAAGATGTCCAGCTTCAGTTATGATATTGGCAAATAATGTTTCTGAAAGTACAGAATAAAGAGGAATTATTCATTAGAATACAATATAAGGATATAGCAATAAAACAATACTACAAAGTAACATAATAAACACTGCTATAAAAATAGTTTATTGCATTGACAAAATCACAGATTTGAGTTATAACAGTAAGAAACTAACTTTGAGCTCCACAAGGGGGCAAGGCAGGGCAGAACAGAGCTATGCTGAATAGACCAAATAAACAAACCATGGTCATATTTTTTATTTATTTAACTAGGCAAGTAATGTAAGAACAAATTATTATTTACAATGATGGCCTACACCGGCCAAACTCGGACAACGCTGGGCCAATTGTGCGCTGCACTATGGGACTCCCAATCACAGCCAGGTGTGATACAGCCTGGATTTGAACCAGGGTGTCTGTAGTGCCATAGACCGCTGCGCCACTTGGGAGTCATAAGGCCAGGGTAGCTTCAAAATACAACACAAGCTAAGTTTTTTCTGACGCAACTAGCATTGTTTTACAGAGCTAATAGAATAATGTAGCTAGGTAAGCATGATTGACAATAACACCATAAAGGTTATAAAATGTGTAACGTTACCTCACGTGTCCGCAGTTATATGAATATATTATGATCTACAGCTACAGCAGAAAACGGCATACGGAAACTATTATAATAACTATTATAACGTAATAAGGCACTTACTTTGATGGAAACGCAGCCTGGATTTGAACCAGGGAGTCTGTAGTGACACCTCTAGTACTGATGTGCTGTGCCTTTGACCGCTGCACCACTTGAGAGTCATAAGGCCATGGTAGCTTCAAAATGCAACACAAGATAATACTTCTCTGACGCATTTAGCATTGTTTTACAGAGCTAATAGAAGAATGTGGCTACATAAGCACGATTGACTATAACATCATAAAGGTTATAAAATGAGTAACGTTACCTCACGTTTCCGCGGTGATAAAGAATATACACAAATATATTATGCTCTATACATACAGTACGCTACAATAGAAATGTGGAATAGAAAATGTGAACACGTGTGCAGATCCTGTTCTGACGGGAGATGAGCAAATGTCTGCAGACGTGAACTGCACAAACAATTGGGAAGTGCTTGGGGAATTTTGTCCCTGTCAGAAATGTCCCAAAAATGTAATTATCCGCAAAAGTAAAAATGACTATTTTTATGTGAATGAATGAGGAGGCGGAACACACCTAAATTCAAACTGTTTTTAGAAAATAAAAACTTGTTTGAAAATCATTTTAAATTGAAGTTAAAACAACTTATAAATATAAACAGGCTGCGTGCTTTAGTTTGAGGGCAGCGCGGATAAAATGTACTGTTACGTATCAATCACATTCTGGAATGGAGAGAACATTCTAACATCACGTGCATAAAAAACTCACGCTGGGGCGACCGTTAGAGATATTTGGAACTCACGCATGAAAGGG
>NW_027032440.1:0-4744 GCF_034236695.1 Oncorhynchus nerka
AGGAGGTTTAATATCCTGACCTAGTGAGATATACATGGAGGAGGTTTAATATCCTGACCTAGTGAGATATACATGGAGGAGGTTTAATATCCTGACCTAGTGAGATATACATGGAGGAGGTTTAATATCCTGACCTAGTGAGATATACATGGAGGAGGTTTAATATCCTGACCTAGTGAGATATACATGGAGGAGGTTTAATATCCTGACCTAGTGAGATATACATGGAGGAGGTTTAATATCCTGACCTAGTGAGATATACATGGAGGAGGTTTAATATCCTGACCTAGTGAGATATACATGGAGGAGGTTTAATACCCTGACCTAGTGAGATATACATGGAGGAGGTTTAATATCCTGACCTAGTGAGATATACATGGAGGAGGTTTAATATCCTGACCTAGTGAGATATACATGGAGGAGGTTTAATATCCTGACCTAGTGAGATATACATGGAGGAGGTTTAATATCCTGACCTAGTGAGATATACATGGAGGAGGTTTAATATCCTGACCTAGTGAGATATACATGGAGGAGGTTTAATATCCTGACCTAGTGAGATATACATGGAGGAGGTTTAATATCCTGACCTAGTGAGATATACATGGAGGAGGTTTAATACCCTGACCTAGTGAGATATACATGGAGGAGGTTTAATACCCTGACCTAGTGAGATATACATGGAGGAGGTTTAATACCCTGACCTAGTGAGATATACATGGAGGAGGCTTAATTCAGCTAGTCGTCTTGTCTACTTTCTTATGTCATTCTCTCTGGCACCAAAAGTTTAAAAGGTGTTGATAGGGGCCAGAATGTGGTCGGACCATCACATAAGTGGCATATATATATATATGGGCGAGATTTGGACATTTAATGGACATTTAATCAAATGGACATTTGGACATTTAATGGACATTTAATCAAATGGACTTTTGGACATTTAATCAAAGCCTACTAGATGATAAATTGTTTATAACCAGGACGGAATCATTTATAACTGACATTTTTCAGACATAACCAGCAGATCCCCTTATTGTATGGGACACTTTTAAATGTGCCTTTAGAGGCCATGCAATTCAGTACTCATCTAAACTCAAACGTCCTCTCACTGTCAACTGCATTTATTTTCAGCAAACTCAACATGTGTAAATATTTTATGAACATAAGATTCAACCACTGTGGCATAAACTGAACAAGTTCCACAGACATGTGACTAAATTAAATGGAATAATGTGTCCCTGAACAAAGAGGGTATCAAAAAGTAACAGTCAGTATCTGGTGTGGCCACCAGCTGCATTAAGTACTGCAGTGCATCTCCTCCTCATGGACTGCACCAGATTTGCCAGTCCTTGCTGTGAGATTTTTTCCCCACTCTTCCACCAAGGCACTTGCAAGTTCCCAGACATTTCTGGGGGGAATGGCCCTAGCCCTCACCCTCCGATCCAACAGGTCCCAGACGTGCTCAATGGGATTGAGATCCGGGCTCTTTGCTGGCCATGGCAGAACACTGACATTCCTGTCTTGCAGAAAATCATGCACAGAACGAGCAGTATGGCTGGCGGCATTGTCATGCTGGAGGGTCATGTCAGGATGAGCCTGCAGGAAGGGTACCACATGAGGGAGGATAATGTCTTCCCTGTAACACACAGCGTTGAGATTGTCTGCAATGACAACAAGCTCAGTTCGATGATGCTGTCACACACCACCCCAGACCATGATGGACTCTACACCTCCAAATCGATCCTGCTCCAGAGTACAGGCCTCGGTGTAACGCTCATTCCTTCGATGATAAACGCGAATCCGACAATCACCCCTGGTAGGACAAAACATGACTCGTCAATGAAGAGCACTTTTTGATCCGGGCTCTTCGCTGGTCATGGCAGAACACTGACATTGCTGTCTTACAGGAAATCACTCACAGAACGATTCTTGTCTGGTCCAGCGACGGTGGGTTTGTGCCCATAGGCTACGTTGTTGCCGGTGATGTCTGGTGAGGACCTGCCTTACAACAGGCCTACAAGCCCTCAGTTTTGCCACTCTCAGCTTATTACGGACAGTCTGAGCACTGATGGAGGGAATGTGTGTTCCTGGTGTAACTTGGGCAGTTGTTGTTGCCATCCTGTACCTGTCCCGCAGGATGTACCGATCCTGTGCAGGTGTTGTTACACGTGGTCTGCCACTGCGAGGACGATCAGCTGTCCGTCCTGTCCCCCTGTAGCTCTGTCTTAGGCGTCTCACAGTACGGACATTGCAATTTAATGCCCTGGCCACATCTGCAGTCCTCATGGCTCCTTGCAGCATGCCTAAGGCACGTTCGCACAGATGAGCAGAGACCCTTGACATCTTTATAATGGTGTTTTTCAGAGTCAGTAGAAAGGCTTCTTTAGTGTCCTAAGTTTTCATATCTTTGACCTTAATTGCCTACCATCTGTAAGCTGTTAGTGTCTTAACGACCATTCCACAGGTGCATGTTCATTAATTGTTTATGGTTCATTGAACAAGCATGGGAAACAGTGTTTAAACCCTTTACAATGAAGATCTGTGAAGTTATTTGGATTTTTATGAATTATCTTTGAAAGACAGGATCCTGAAAAGGGGACTTTTCTTTTTTTGCTGAGTTTACTTGTAACATCCCAAAAAGGTTAAAAAAATAATAATTAAAGAACCTGACCAAGTAAATAGACCCGAAGCGCTTCTGTAGGCCGTTTCGTCGTCGTTGGCTACCACCTCTCTGTAGGCCGTTTCGTCGTCGTTGGCTACCACCTCTCTGTAGGCCGTTTCGTCGTCGTTGGCTACCACCTCTCTGTAGGCCGTTTCGTCGTCGTTGGCTACCACCTCTCTGTAGGCCGTTTCGTCGTCGTTGGCTACCACCTCTCTGTAGGCCGTTTCGTCGTCGTTGGCTACCACCTCTCTGTAGGCCGTTTCGTCGTCGTTGGCTACCACCTCTCTGTAGGCCGTTTCGTCGTCGTTGGCTACCACCTCTCTGTAGGCCGTTTCGTCGTCGTTGGCTACCACCTCTCTGTAGGCCGTTTCGTCGTCGTTGGCTACCACCTCTCTGTAGGCCGTTTCGTCGTCGTTGGCAAAAAAAAAACAGTGTTTAACCTTTCTAGTAGCGGAACCTCTCGACAACAGTCCACTGAAAAGGCAATTCAAAAATGTTTAAGTCCAATACAGCAAATGAAAGATAAATATCTTGTTAATCTACCCATCGTGTCCGATTTCAAAAAGGCTTTACAGCGAAAGCACAACATATGATTATGTTAGGTCAGAGCCAAGTCAAAAAAACACAGCCATTTTTCCAGCCAAATATAGGAGTCACAAAAGGCAGAAATATAGATCAAATTAATCACTAACCTTTGATGATCTTCATCAGATGGCACTCATAGGACATCATGTTACACAATACATGTATGTTTTGTTCGATAATGTGCATATTTATATCCAAAAATCTCAGTATACATTGGCGCTTTACGTGCCGTAATGTTTTGATTCCAAAACATCCGGTGATTTTGCAGAAATACTCATTATAAACATTGGTAAAAGATACGTGTTATTCACAGAATTAAAGATAGACTTCTCCTTCCTGTCAGATAGACTTCTCCTTCCTGTCAGATAGACTTCTCCTTCCTGTCAGATAGACTTCTCCTTCCTGTCAGATAGACTTCTCCTTCCTGTCAGATAGACTTCTCCTTCCTGTCAGATAGACTTCTCCTTAATGCAAATGCTGTCAGATTTTTTTTTTACTTTACGGAAAAAGCATAATCTGAGTACGGCGCTCAGAGCCCAATCCAGCCAAAGAAATATCCACCATGTTGGCGTCAACAGGTTAGAAATATCATTATAAATATACACTTATCTTTGATGATCTTCATCAGAAGGCACTCCCAGGAATCCCAGTTCGACAATAAATGACTGATTTGACTTTGTGACTGATTTGTTCCATAAAGTCCAATAGCCACTTGTTGTTAGCGTGTTCAGCCCTGTAATCCATCCTCATGAGGCACGAACACTTCGTCCAGACCAAAAACGCGTTACAGGTCGTAGAAACATGTCAAGCTATATATGGAATCGATCTTTAGGATGTTTTTAACATAAATCATCAATAAGGTTCCAACCGGAGAATTCCATTGTCTGAAGAAAAGCACTGGAACGAGAGCTAACTCTGTCGGGAGCGCGCTTCACGAGCCTGAGACACTCTGCCAGACCACTGACTCAAACAGCTCTCATGAGCCCCTCATTTATAATAGAACCCTGAAACAAGATTCTAAAGATGGTTGACATCTATTGGAAGCCTTATGAAGTGAAACTTGACCCCATAGACACTGTGTATTCGATAGGCCAAGCTTTGAAAAACTACAAACCTCAGATTTCCAACTTCCTGGTTGGATTTTTCTCAGGTTTTCCCCTGCCATATGAGTTCTGTTATACTCACAGACATCATTCAAAAAGTATTAGAACTTCAGAGTGTTTTCTATCCAATACTACTAATACTATGCATATATTAGCATCTGGGACAGAGGAGGAGGCAGTTCACTCTGGGCACGCTATTCATCCAAAAGTGAAAATGCTGCCCTCTATCCCAAAAAGTAAACCCTTTACAATGAAGATCTGTGAAGTTAGATTTTTACGAATTATCTTTGAAAGACAGGGTCCTGAAAAAGGGATGTTTATTTTTTTGAGTTTATGTCTCGCTCTCTTCTTGACCACAAAAAAATACAAAAAATGTACAAAGACAGTTCTCATC
>NW_027032441.1:0-4745 GCF_034236695.1 Oncorhynchus nerka
CTACTACAGTAACTGCCCCAAGGCCAACATCTATATTATCCATCTACCCCTCTACTACAGTAACTGCCCCAAGGCTAACATCTACCCCTCTACTACAGTAACTGCCCCATAGCCAACATCTATATTATCCATCTACCCCTCTACTACAGTAACTGCCCCATAGCCAACATCTATATTATCCATCTACCCCTCTACTACAGTAACTGCCCCAAGGCCAACATCTATAATATCCATCTACCCCTCTACTACAGTAACTGCCCCAAGGCTAACATCATCTATAATATCCATCTACCCCTCTACTACAGTAACTGTCCCATGGCCAACAACATCTATAATACCCCTCTACTACAGTAACTGCCCCAAGGCCAACAACATCTATAATACCCATCTACCCCTCTACTACAGTAACTGCCCCAAGGCTAACATCATCTATAATACACATCTACCCCTCTACTACAGTAACTGCCCCATGGCCAACATCTACCCCTCTACTACAGTAACTGCCCCAAGGCTAACAACATCTATAATACCCATCTACCCCTCTACTACAGTAACTGCCCCATAGCCAACATCTATATTATCCATCTACCCCTCTGGTACAGTAACTGCCCCAAGGCCAATATCGATAGTATCCATCTACCCCTCTACTACAGTAACTGCCCCAAGGCCAACAACATCTATAGTATCCATCTACCCCTCTACTACAGTAACTGCCCCAAGGCCAACAACATCTATAGTATCCATCTACCCCTCTACTACAGTAACTGTAGTGCAGCAACCCTTCTAACCCCTCCCCCCTCTGGCAGACACCAAGCCCTTAGTACTTTCACAGGTAACATTTGATATACTTCATTTAGGTTGCAGGTTAGAGGTCAGCCTTGGTTGGGGTTAGAGGTATCTCAATCTCTTCGTTCAAAGAGTCAATCATGGACACGCTTCCTCACAGTTGTGGCTGCTTCGCGTGATGTATTGTTGTCTCTACCTTCTTGCCCTTTGTGCTGTTGTCTGTGCCCAATAATGTTTGTACCATGTTTTGTGCTGCTACCATGTTATGTTGTTGCTTCCATGCTGTGTTGTCATGTGTTGTTGCCTTGATATGTTGTTGTCTTAGGTCTCTATGTAGTGTTGTGGAGATGTGTGTTTTGTCCTATATTTTTTTATTCCAGCCCCTGTTCTCGCAGGAGGCCTTTTGGTAGGCCGTCATTGTAAATAAGAATTTGTTCCTAACTGACTTCCTTAGTTAAATAAAGATAAAATAAAATACAAAATAGTGCTGTGTCTGTGTTCCTGCCCAGGAGAAAGCAGAGGAGGAGGAAGGTTGAAAAGGAAGAGTGTGAGGGACGGGCAGCGGCATACTCCAGTGACTGACAGCCAGAGAGAGGAAGTGTCTCCTGTAAATGATGATGTCACAGCAGACTGTGTTTCTCTCAGCCTATCAGAGGAGTTGAAGAGAAAGAATGTGAGAGTCCTGATCCCTCGACCCCCTTCAGTTTACCGTCCTCTGCCGGTAAGTTCCCTAACCTCTGACCCCCAACCCTCAGAGGAAACTATCTTTCACTCTGTTTTGCTATTTTACATTCTGTTCCTCAAAAGCCCTTATGGTTGCCAATTATATAAGGCCTTAGTGGCGTTGGCAGAAGTACCCTGACATATCTGGATAAATGTGACCAAGAAACACCACAGATTTCCCTTTGCAAACATGCCTGTTATTATTGCTAATTATGCAGCGCAACTATACAACCGCTTACAACCGCACAGCTGACAAAACAGGCCGACTGTCCCGAGTCCTACAGCAAGCATAATGTAATACACAACATGGCTATTACCTACATATTCAGAGAGAGATTCTACAGCAGAGAAGTGCAGTGATTAACAGGGGTTATTATAATGTCACAAAATATGGAGAATGGATGAAGTGTTCAGTCCATCTGACCGTAATTAAACATCATGAAATAATCAACATATTATCAGATCAGAACGACCACTCAAAGATCTACAGTAGGTCTACAGGCAAAATAGTGATTTCAAGGCCATGGTCAGGCATCGACCGGTTCTGCTCCGAGGTTCTGCTCCATGGTTCTGCTCCATGGTTCTGCTCCGAGGTTCTGCTCCATGGTTCTGCTCCATGGTTCTGCTCCATGGTTCTGCTCCGAGGTTCTGCTCCATGGTTCTGCTCCATGGTTCTGCTCCGAGGTTCTGCTACTCTGTTCTGCTCCGAGGTTCTGCTACTCTGTTCTGCTCTGAGGTTCTGCTCTGAGGTTCTGCTCCGAGGTTCTGCTCCATGGTTCTGCTCCATGGTTCTGCTACTCTGCTCTGAGGTTCTGCTCTGAGGTTCTGCTCCAAGGTTCTGCTCCATGGTTCTGCTCCGAGGTTCTGCTCCGAGGTTCTGCTCCGAGGTTCTGCTCCGAGGTTCTGCTCCGAGGTTCTGCTCCATGGTTCTGCTCTGAGGTTCTGCTCTGAGGTTCTGCTCCATGGTTCTGCTCCATGGTTCTGCTCCGAGGTTCTGCTCCATGGTCCTGCTCTGAGGTTCTGCTCCATGGTCCTGCTCTGAGGTTCTGCTCCATGGTCCTGCTCCATGGTCCTGCTCCATGGTCCTGCTCTGAGGTCCTGCTCCATGGTCCTGCTCTGAGGTTCTGCTCCATGGTCCTGCTCCGAGGTTCTGCTCCATGGTTCTGCTCCATGGTTCTGCTCTGAGGTTCTGCTCCGAGGTCCTGCTCCATGGTTCTGCTCCATGGTTCTGCTCTGAGGTTCTGCTCTGAGGTTCTGCTCCATGGTTCTGCTCCATGGTTCTGCTCCGGACTGTATATTGCATAGAAATAGAAAGCCCTGCATGTGTTTTCATTGAACCCACTTTGAAGTGAATAGCTCACTTTGAATGAACAAACACCACTGTATAGGCAGGCATGAAAACATCATGCATAATATCACGGTGGGTATGAAGACAGTAGCCCAACTCACTTTGAATCAAATACATAGGCCTGGCCAACCATGGCAGGCATGGCAACACATAGGCCTGGCCAACCATGGCAGGCATGGCAACACATAGGCCTGGCCAACCATGGCAGGCATGGCAACACATAGGCCTGGCCAACCATGGCAGGCATGGCAACACATAGGCCTGGCCAGGCATGGCAACACATAGGCCTGGCCAACCATGGCAGGCATGGCAACACATAGGCCTGGCCAACCATGGCAGGCATGGCAACACATAGGCCTGGCCAACCATGGCAGGCATGGCAACACATAGGCCTGGCCAGGCATGGCAACACATAGCCCTGGCCAGGCATGGCAACACATAGGCCTGGCCAACCATGGCAGGCATGGCAACACATAGGCCTGGCCAACCATGGCAGGCATGGCAACACATAGGCCTGGCCAGGCATGGCAACACATAGGCCTGGCCAACCATGGCAGGCATGGCAACACATAGGCCTGGCCAACCATGGCAGGCATGGCAACACATAGGCCTGGCCAGGCATGGCAACACATAGGCCTGGCCATCCATGGCAGGCATGAAAATATTTGGCTTAATCATAAAACAGTTTTCAGGCTTACCTTTTATTGTGTTTGACGTTTTCCAGCACTAGGCTTGATGTTGCAGATGGCGATTATTTCATCATAGTCCAAAGAGTCACTGACTTCCCTTTCAAAGGACAACAGGACTAGATAGTTGATATTTAGCCTCTCAACAGTACATGTGGTGGAGAAGAGCCTCTCAACAGTACATGTGGTGGAGAAGAACCTCTCAACAGTACATGTGGTGGAGAAGAGCCTCTCAACAGTACATGTGGTGGAGAAGAGCCTCTCAACAGTACATGTGGTGGAGAAGAGCCTCTCAACAGTACATGTGGTGGAGAAGAGCCTCTCAACAGTACATGTGGTGGAGAAGAGCCTCTCAACAGTACATGTGGTGGAGAAGAGCCTCTCAACAGTACATGTGGTGGAGAAGAGCCTCTTAGCAGTACAGCAGGAAGTCATAGTGGTGCCCCTTTACCTTACTCGGCTATAGATGTTAGGGGAAATGTCACGTCTGTAGCTGTCCAATACTTTGAGGGAATTCATTCCTGAACCCCCCTCCACACAGTTGCTGAATAAACACGGTTAATTCATCATCCTCAACAGAGATAATATAGTGATCACATAGGGCCTGCAGGGATTCATCCTCAACAGAGATAATATAGTGATCACATAGGGCCTGCAGGGATTCATCCTCAACAGAGATAATATAGTGATCACATAGGGCCTGCAGCGATTCATCCTCAACAGAGATAATATAGTGATCACATAGGGCCTGCATTGATTCATCCTCAACAGAGATATGATAGTGATCACATAGGGCCTGCAGGGATTAATCCTCAACAGAGATAATATAGTGATCACATAGGGCCTGCAGCGATTCATCCTAAACAGAGAAATGATAGTGATCACAGGGCCTGCAGCGATTCATCCTAAACAGAGATAATATAGTGATCACATAGGGCCTGCAGTGATTTGTCCTCAAGAGATAATATAGTGATCACATAGGGCCTGCAGCGATTTGTCCTCAACAGAGATAATATAGTGATCACATAGGGCCTGCAGCGATTCATCCTCAACAGAGATAATATAGTGATCACATAGGGCCTGCAGGGATTCATCCTCAACAGAGATAATATAGTGATCACATAGGGCCTGCAGGGATTATTTCAGTGTTGCGTTTTTTGGGCAGCTGCTCTTGACAATGTTGATTTAATAGATTAGATAGA
>NW_027032442.1:0-4745 GCF_034236695.1 Oncorhynchus nerka
TACCTGTTCACCTGGATTAACCCACATACCTATTCACCTAGATTAACCTAATGATGATGATCCCATACCTGTTCACCTAGATTAACCCATACCTGTTCACCTGGATTAACCCATACCTGTTCACCTAGATTAACCCATACCTGTTCACCTCAGATTAACCCATACCTGTTCACCTAGATTAACCTAATGATGATGATCCCATACCTGTTCACCTAGATTAACCCATACCTGTTCACCTAGATTAACCCATACCTATTCACCTAGATTAACCCATACCTGTTCACCTAGATTAACCTAATGATGATGATCCCATACCTGTTCACCTAGATTAACCCATACACTGTTCACCTAGAATTAACTTCCCATACCTATTCACCTAGATTAACCCATACCTATTCACCTAGATTAACCCATACCTGTTCACCTACATTAACCCATACCTGTTCACCTAGATTAACCCATACCTGTTCACCTAGATTAACCCATACCTATTCACCTAGATTAACCTAATGATGATGATCCCATACCTGTTCACCTAGATTAACCCATACCTGTTCACCTAGATTAACCCATACCTATTCACCTAGATTAACCCATACCTATTCACCTAGATTAACCCATACCTGTTCACCTAGATTAACCCATACCTGTTCACCTAGATTAACCTAATGATGATGATCCCATACCTGTTCACCTAGATTAACCCATACCTGTTCACCTAGATTAACCCATACCTATTCACCTAGATTAACCCATACCTATTCACCTAGATTAACCTAATGATGATGATCCCATACCTGTTCACCTAGATTAACCTAATTATGATGATCCCATACCTGTTCACCTAGATTAACCCATACCTATTCACCTAGATTAACCCATACCTGTTCACCTAGATTAACCCATACCTGTTCACCTAGATTAACCCATACCTGTTCACCTAGATTAACCCATACCTGTTCACCTAGATTAACCTAATGATGATGATCCCATACCTGTTCACCTAGATTAACCCATACCTGTTCACCTAGATTAACCCATACCTGTTCACCTAGATTAACCCATACCTATTCACCTAGATTAACCCATACCTGTTCACCTAGATTAACCCATACCTGTTCACCTAGATTAACCTAATGATGATGATCCCATACCTGTTCACCTAGATTAACCCATACCTGTTCACCTAGATTAACCCATACCTGTTCACCTAGATTAACCCATACCTGTTCACCTAGATTAACCCATACCTGTTCACCTAGATTAACCTAATGATGATGATCCCATACCTGTTCACCTGGATTAACCCATACCTGTTCACCTAGATGAACCCATACCTGTTCACCTAGATGAACCCATACCTGTTCACCTAGATTAACCCATACCTGTTCACCTAGATTAACCCATACCTGTTCACCTAGATTAACCCATACCTGTTCACCTAGATTAACCCATACCTGTTCACCTAGATTAACCCATACCTGTTCACCTAGATTAACCCATACCTGTTCACCTGGATTAACCTAATGATGATGATCCCATACCTGTTCACCTGGATTAACCCATACCTGTTCACCTAGATTAACCCATACCTATTCACCTAGATTAACCCATACCTATTCACCTAGATTAACCTAATGATGATGATCCCATACCTGTTCACCTAGATTAACCCATACCTGTTCACCTAGATTAACCCATACCTGTTCACCTAGATTAACCCATACCTATTCACCTAGATTAACCTAATGATGATGATCCCATACCTGTTCACCTAGATTAACCCATACCTGTTCACCTAGATTAACCCATACCTATTCACCTAGATTAACCTAATGATGATGATCCCATACCTGTTCACCTAGATTAACCCATACCTGTTCACCTAGATTAACCCATACCTGTTCACCTAGATTAACCCATACCTGTTCACCTAGATTAACCCATACCTGTTCACCTAGATTAACCCATACCTGTTCACCTAGATTAACCTAATGATGATGATCCCATACCTGTTCACCTAGATTAACCCATACCTGTTCACCTAGATTAACCCATACCTGTTCACCTAGATTAACCCATACCTGTTCACCTAGATTAACCCATACCTATTCACCTAGATTAACCCATACCTATTCACCTAGATTAACCTAATGATGATGATCCCATACCTGTTCACCTAGATTAACCTAATTATGATGATCCCATACCTGTTCACCTAGATTAACCCATACCTATTCACCTAGATTAACCCATACCTGTTCACCTAGATTAACCCATACCTGTTCACCTAGATTAACCCATACCTGTTCACCTAGATTAACCCATACCTGTTCACCTAGATTAACCCATACCTGTTCACCTAGATTAACCCATACCTGTTCACCTAGATTAACCTAATGGTGATGATCCCATACCTGTTCACCTAGATTAACCCATACCTGTTCACCTAGATTAACCCATACCTGTTCACCTAGATTAACCTAATGATGATGATCCCATACCTGTTCACCTGGATTAACCCATACCTGTTCACCTAGATTAACCCATACCTGTTCACCTAGATTAACCCATACCTGTTCACCTAGATTAACCCATACCTGTTCACCTAGATTAACCTAATGATGATGATCCCATACCTGTTCACCTAGATTAACCCATACCTGTTCACCTGGATTAACCCATACCTGTTCACCTAGATTAACCCATACCTGTTCACCTAGATTAACCCATACCTGTTCACCTAGATTAACCCATACCTGTTCACCTAGATTAACCCATACCTATTCACCTAGATTAACCCATACCTGTTCACCTAGATTAACCTAATGATGATGATCCCATACCTATTCACCTAGATTAACCCATACCTATTCACCTAGATTAACCCATACCTGTTCACCTAGATTAACCCATACCTGTTCACCTAGATTAACCCATACCTGTTCACCTAGATTAACCCATACCTGTTCACCTAGATTAACCCATACCTATTCACCTAGATTAACCCATACCTGTTCACCTAGATTAACCCATACCTGTTCACCTAGATTAACCCATACCTGTTCACCTAGATTAACCCATACCTGTTCACCTAGATTAACCTAATGATGATGATCCCATACCTGTTCACCTAGATTAACCCATACCTGTTCACCTGGATTAACCCATACCTGTTCACCTAGATTAACCCATACCTGTTCACCTAGATTAACCCATACCTGTTCACCTAGATTAACCCATACCTATTCACCTAGATTAACCCATACCTGTTCACCTAGATTAACCCACACCTGTTCACCTGGATTAACCCATACCTATTCACCTAGATTAACCCATACCTGTTCACCTAGATTAACCCATACCTGTTCACAAGGCAAGCCTTGACATGTGCCCAAAAAATGTGTCAAGTCAACTGGTATCGTACCAGGAGAAACTGTGGAACAGTACTATGTTCAGAAAGATCAAAGTAATATGTGCTCTGACAAATACACAAAGAACGACTCATCTGAGTCTAAACGTCTCATTCCGAAGACAACCAAAACTTCCATCTCCACTTTACTAAAGAGGATTATAACATATGAATGATCTTTTGAAATCACATCCTTAAGGAATAGTGTGTTAATGTCCCCTGTGGTTTTGTTTGAGTTTTTTTGAGAGTCAGGAATTAGTGTCTGTTTTGTGACAGCAAAGAGGTTATGCCTGGAACTAAATGTTCTCGCTCTACAAGCCAATATGATGGCTCTCCCACGATGGCTATCACATGGGGGGGGGGGGGAGCCAGCAGCAGCAGGCTGTGTGCGACACAGTCCCTCTCCAAAATGATCCATACTTGGTTAGTAGAGACCCAAATGATTATTCCCCACCCCACTTCAGCTGAGACGGGTATGAAAGTTCTCTCTACAAGCCAATAAGTATCCCATGTACCCTGCATTGCATTGTGGGTGGAGTAAGGAATCCTCTGTATTAAACCCGTTGCCCAGCACAAGAGACTCATTTAAGTTCTGCAAACGCTATTGAGTAATTTAATTAACTTTTTATTTTTGTTATAGTATATTTATTTTCAATATAGCCTGTCCTACACAATTAGCTTTCAGCATACCAGTATTTTATTTATTTAACCTTTGTTTAACTAGGCAAGTCAGTTTAAGAACAAATTCTTATGACGGCCTAGGAACAGTGGGTTAACTGTCTGTTCAGGGGCAGAACGACAGATTTGTACCTTGTCAGCTCGGTTTGGAACTTGAACCTTCCGTTACAGTCCAACTCTAATCACTAGGTTACCCTGCCTCTCTACACTCAACCACTAGGCTACCCTGCCGCTCTACACTCTAACCACTAGGCTACCCTGCCGCCTCTACACTCTAACCACTAGGCTACCCTGCCGCCTCTACACTCTAACCACTAGGCTACCCTGCCGCCTCTACACTCTAACCACTAGGCTACCCTGCCTCCTCTACACTCTAACCACTAGGCTACCTGCCGCCTCTACACTCTAACCACTAGGCTACCCTGCTCCTCTACACTCTAACCACTAGGCTACCTGCCGCCTCTACACTCTAACCACTAGGCTACCTGCCGCCTCTACACTCTAACCACTAGGCTACCTGCCGCCTCTACACTCTAACCACTAGGCTACCCTGCCTCCTCTACACTCTAACCACTAGGCTACCCTGCCGCCTCTACACTCTAACCACTAGGCTACCCTGCCTCCTCTACACTCTAACCACTAGGCTACCCTGCCT
>NW_027032443.1:0-4745 GCF_034236695.1 Oncorhynchus nerka
TTAACCCTTTCATGCGTGAGTTCCAAATATCTCTAACGGTCGCCCCAGCGTGAGTTTTTTTATGCACGTGATGTTAGAATGTTCTCTCCATTCCAGAATGTGATTGATACGTAACAGTACATTTTATCCGCGCTGCCCTCAAACTAAAGCACGCAGCCTGTTTATATTTATAAGTTGTTTTAACTTCAATTTAAAATGATTTTCAAACAAGTTTTTATTTTCTAAAAACAGTTTGAATTTAGGTGTGTTCCGCCTCCTCATTCATTCACATAAAAATAGTCATTTTTACTTTTGCGGATAATTACATTTTTGGGACATTTCTGACAGGGACAAAATTCCCCAAGCACTTCCCAATTGTTTGTGCAGTTCACGTCTGCAGACATTTGCTCATCTCCCGTCAGAACAGGATCTGCACACGTGTTCACATTTTCTATTCCACATTTCTATTGTAGCGTACTGTATGTATAGAGCATAATATATTTGTGTATATTCTTTATCACCGCGGAAACGTGAGGTAACGTTACTCATTTTATAACCTTTATGATGTTATAGTCAATCGTGCTTATGTAGCCACATTCTTCTATTAGCTCTGTAAAACAATGCTAAATGCGTCAGAGAAGTATTATCTTGTGTTGCATTTTGAAGCTACCATGGCCTTATGACTCTCAAGTGGTGCAGCGGTCAAAGGCACAGCACATCAGTACTAGAGGTGTCACTACAGACTCCCTGGTTCAAATCCAGGCTGCGTTTCCATCAAAGTAAGTGCCTTATTACGTTATAATAGTTATAATAATAGTTTCCGTATGCCGTTTCTGCTGTAGCTGTAGATCATAATATATTCCTTATAACTGCGGACACGTGAGGTAACGTTACACATTTTATAACCTTTATGGTGTTATTGTCAATCATGCTTACCTAGCTACATTATTCTATTAGCTCTGTAAAACAAGCAGTTGCGTCAGAAAACTATTAGCTTGTGTTGTATTTTGAAGCTACCCTGGCCTTATGACTCCCAAGTGGCGCAGCGGTCTATGGCACTACAGACACCCTGGTTCAAATCCAGGCTGTATCACACCTGGCTGTGATTGGGAGTCCCATAGTGCAGCGCACAATTGGCCCAGCGTTGTCCGAGTTTGGCCGGTGTAGGCCATCATTGTAAATAATAATTTGTTCTTACATTACTTGCCTAGTTAAATAAAAAAAAATATGACCATGGTTTGTTTATTTGGTCTATTCAGCATAGCTCTGTTCTGCCCTGCCTTGCCCCCTTGTGGAGCTCAAAAGTTAGTTTCTTACTGTTATAACTCAAATCTGTGATTTTGTCAATGCAATAAACTATTTTTTTTATAGCAGTGTTTATTATGTTACTTCTTTGTAGTATTGTTTTATTGCTATATCCTTATATTGTATTCTAATGAATAATTCCTCTTTATTCTGTACTTTCAGAAACATTATTTGCCAATATCATAACTGAAGCTGGACATCTTTGGAGCATAAGAATGAGGACAGCTTTTGTATGCTAACGTACACTCTCCTTAACAGTTGTACTGGATGAAAACACAGCAAGAAAACGCATGCCAATATGTAATATTCATCTATTTTATTGCAGTACTGGTAGTTATTTCAACAACTTGTTTTACTAGAGGACAAAAACTGAATATGCGTAACCCATATTTAATATCCATGCAGTGACTGAACAACAACTGCATTTCCACCCCCATCTCTAAGGCATAGTATCATGGCTGGTCACCTGTCAAGTCACATGTCAGGTCAGTCAGTCACCTATTGCTGCAGATGTGCTCAATAATGCTTGAGTATGTGATACTCCTCAAAGCATGGTGAAATACATAGAGGTGTATCACAAGCTAGACACATGTATTTTGTCATCTTCCTCTGCTTACTTCTCCTGGCGCCAGACAGGCAGACTTTGCAATGCCTCCGTGTGCGACTACCTTGAGAAGCAGTTTGAGGGACTTTGCAGGGAAAATGTCGTGCAGTGAGGCGTAGGGGATTGTCTATAGCAGGACGACCCCCAGTGGATGGGCGCCGAGGGGTGTGGTGCTCCTCCAGCAGCTCTCTCATGAGGTTCTCTCTGTATTTTTGGTAGGTAATTACTTTACCTATGAGGGAGTGGGGAGGATGAGGAAAGTTAGAGGATGATGAGGCAGTGGGGAGGTGGGTGAGATATTGTCACTATAATTGCATAATGGATTTGTATGTGAACTGTACATCCAATTACAAAATACCTTGTTCAGTAATCATCTCACCTGTTAGTTGGCGGTGAACTATGCTGCCGTTGAGGACAGCAGTGTCGATCAGATGGAAAAATATCTTCTTATACCACTTGTTCGTTTTCCGTGTGCATTCCACAAAGCTGTTTATCATGTCTGCCTTATCCACGGCCCCCATTTTGAGGTTATAATCAAGCACACAATCTGGTTTGATCTTTCTCTCCGGTCAGGTGGTCCACCTTCCCTGTGGCCGACATGGCTGCTGTATGGACAGTGGAGAGGACATGGACGTCTCGCTTGTCATGCCACTTTACTGCCAGCTGTTGACCGTTCTCTTGAACTCCACCTCCCCTCTGCATCTTCCTGCATCCGAATGCCGGCATCCCTTCCTGTTCGACCTGACTGTGCCACATGCCCCTGTGCTGTTGGAGAGCAGATGCTGGAAGAGTGTGGGACTGCTGTACCAATTGTCCACGCACAAAGTGTGTCCCTTGCCGAGATGAGGAGCCAGCATGGTCATCACCACGGACCCTGACACCCCAAGCCCATCATAATGTTTGATGTCAGTGGTGGACCCTGTGTAAACTATAATATCCTGACAAATCCTGTCTTCACGTCGCACATGACAAAAGAACTTGACTCCAAACCTGTGCCTTTTGGAGGGAATATATTGACGGAACGCCAGCCTACCTTTCCATAACATCAGGGGACTCATCAATGCATAGGTCCTTGTATGGCACAAAGACCCGACTCAAATGCTGATGTCAGGCTGATAAGAACATTTCTTATTTTGTATAACGGGTCACTTAGGATGGCAGTAGCATTGTTGACAAAATGCAGGCATCGCAGAAGAACTAGGAAGCGATCTTGGGAAAAGAGGGAGGCAAAGAAGGGAGTTGCAAACATAGGATCTGTGCTCCAGTATTCTCTTAGGGAGTTCTTCTTTACTATTCCCATGAGAAGGACTGTCACCAGGAAGGTATACATTTCACTAATTGTGGTTGTCACCCATTTAGCGAGTTTCCCCCTCACTCCTGGCTCTCTCTTCTCCTGTAGCTCTAAGGCATAGCGATTGGTCTCCTCAACTATCTCTCCCACCAGCTCCTCTGTGAGAAACAACTTGAAGCACTCTGCCTCAGTTGGAAATGGCAAGGGGCGTTGCACTCCAGACTGGGACTCGTCAAAGCAGACAGCAGGGCCAGGTGGGGTGAAATGACTGGTGGCCTTCCAGCTACCACAGAACTCCTGTACTTCATCCACTGTCGGCCTGCCTCCATCACCACCAGCATCTTCAAAGGGACCTGGTACTTCCTCAGTTGACAAGGGAAATTTAGATTCAGGGTTCTCAATGGCTACAAGGTTGAGGGGCAGCTCCTCACTGTCACTGTCAGAATCTGATTCCTGACTTTCATACTCAGACTCATTGTCAGAATTTTAAAAAATCTCCAGAATTTCCACATTTGTGAGTTGTCTCCTTTTGAAAGACATTGTTAAATGCTACAGTTTAGCTCACTAGCTACATACATAAACAACAACACTGAATGGCGCAGAGTGGGAGGTTACGTGGTTGACTGCCGGCACGCGCCACTTGTATCAATAAATCACTATCAGAAAATGTTTTGTGTGGTAATTATTTGTGTATTTACGATTTTATTCACGTGTTTTCAATTCTAGGTGACAACTCATGCATTCCGATTCTTGCACAGATTGTAATGGGCACATATTGTGTGTAAAATACTTTTTGAAGGTTGTACTGATTATGATGAGCTAAGCTAATTCCAGCTGTGTAGCCATGTTTGTTGACATACAATGCATTCTGGGATTCACGTCTGTTTGACCAAAAGATGTTACAACAAAATGAGGTGAGTAAGAGTTCACAAATTTTTGAGGACTTCCGGAAGTTAATGGTGGGATGTGAACGACGGTAGATGACACACCCCTTCAACATGCATACTACAAACAGACCAAACTCATCTCGTCTTCTCTTATTATCTTCGGTTTCTGTGAGGAAAAAATGCATGGCTGCACGCTGAAACTAATCGTCGGATTACTTTCGATTTCTATGAAGTGTTTTACCTAGTTATTTCGATCAATGGTGAGCTCACCCGTGATGTGATTAATTATATATAGTAATTGCTATTAGCTCATTCATATTGTAGTTTACGTCAGCCGAGAGTTAGAAAATATGACTGCTTGTGTTGGGTCAATCTTTCGTCAGCGCTAGGACAAATGTAGCCTACATTTTTCCGGTTAGGATGATTGTTTTATGCTATATTTACTTCTGTGAATATCTGAACAATGCATCCAAAAATAAACTGCTGACATTCTGGACATAACTTTGTAAGGACTGTGTTTGTGTAAATAGTTTCTGAAAAAGTGTGGCCAGCTCAAACGCTGATTGTTGCGTCATTCGAAACTGCCGTTCTAAAGGAACATTCTAAACGAGTGTTCTAAACACACGGGTGTGATCGTACGCTTCAGGGACCACTGTAGAACGATCACACCCGTGTGATG
>NW_027032444.1:0-4745 GCF_034236695.1 Oncorhynchus nerka
GGATAACCAAATGGATAACTAATGATGTTCATGGATAACTATGTGGATAACTAGTGGATAACTATGTGGATAACTATGTAGATAACTAATGGATAACTAATGGATAACTAAGTGGATAACTATATGGATAACTAAGTGGATAACTAAGTGGATAACTAATGGATAACTATATGGATAACTATGTGGATAACTAATGGA
Organism: Oncorhynchus nerka; assembly: GCF_034236695.1. Taxonomy (NCBI): domain Eukaryota; kingdom Metazoa; phylum Chordata; class Actinopteri; order Salmoniformes; family Salmonidae; genus Oncorhynchus; species Oncorhynchus nerka. The sequence continues at coordinate 199 of NW_027032444.1, forward strand.
TAACTAATGGATAACTATGTGGATAACTATGTGGATAACTAATGGATAACTAATGGATAACTATGTGGATAACTAAGTGGATAACTATGTGGATAACTATGTGGATAACTAATGGATAACTATGTGGATAACTACGTGGATAACTAATGGATAACTAAGTGGATAACTAAGTGGATAACTAATGGATAACTATGTGGATAACTATGTGGATAACTATGTGGATAACTATGTGGATAACTAATGGATAACTAAGTGGATAACTATGTGGATAACTAATGGATAACTAATGGATAACTATGTGGATAACTATGTGGATAACTATGTGGATAACTAATGGATAACTAATGGATAACTATGTGGATAACTATGTGGATAACTATGTGGATAACTATGTGGATAACTAATGGATAACTAATGGATAACTATGTGGATAACTATGTGGATAACTATGTGGATAACTAATGGATAACTAATGGATAACTAAGTGGATAACTAATGGATAACTAATGGATAACTATGTGGATAACTATGTGGATAACTAATGGATAACTAATGGATAACTAATGGATAACTATGTGGATAACTAATGGATAACTAATGGATAACTAATGGATAACTATGTGGATAACTAATGGATAACTAATGGATAACTATGTGGATAACTATGTGGATAACTAATGGATAACTAATGGATAACTATGTGGATAACTATGTGGATAACTAATGGATAACTAATGGATAACTATGTGGATAACTATGTGGATAACTAATGGATAACTAATGGATAACTAATGGATAACTAATGGATAACTATGTGGATAACTAATGGATAACTAATGGATAACTAATGGATAACTATGTGGATAACTAATGGATAACTAATGGATAACTATGTGGATAACTATGTGGATAACTAATGGATAACTAATGGATAACTATGTGGATAACTATGTGGATAACTAATGGATAACTAATGGATAACTATGTGGATAACTATGTGGATAACTAATGGATAACTAATGGATAACTAATGGATAACTATGTGGATAACTAATGGATAACTAATGGATAACTAATGGATAACTAATGGATAACTAATGGATAACTAATGGATAACTATGTGGATAACTAATGGATAACTAATGGATAACTAATGGATAACTAATGGATAACTATGTGGATAACTAATGGATAACTAATGGATAACTATGTGGATAACTAATGGATAACTAATGGATAACTAATGGATAACTAATGGATAACTATGTGGATAACTAATGGATAACTAATGGATAACTAATGGATAACTATGTGGATAACTAATGGATAACTAATGGATAACTATGTGGATAACTAATGGATAACTATGTGGATAACTATGTGGATAACTAATGGATAACTATGTGGATAACTAATGGATAACTAATGGATAACTAATGGATAACTATGTGGATAACTAATGGATAACTATGTGGATAACTAATGGATAACTATGTGGATAACTAATGGATAACTAATGGATAACTAATGGATAACTATGTGGATAACTAATGGATAACTAATGGATAACTAATGGATAACTAATGGATAACTAATGGATAACTATGTGGATAACTATGTGGATAACTAATGGATAACTAATGGATAACTATGTGGATAACTAAGTGGATAACTATGTGGATAACTATGTGGATAACTAATGGATAACTATGTGGATAACTACGTGGATAACTAATGGATAACTAAGTGGATAACTAAGTGGATAACTAATGGATAACTATGTGGATAACTATGTGGATAACTATGTGGATAACTAATGGATAACTAAGTGGATAACTATGTGGATAACTATGTGGATAACTAATGGATAACTAATGGATAACTATGTGGATAACTATGTGGATAACTATGTGGATAACTAATGGATAACTAATGGATAACTATGTGGATAACTATGTGGATAACTATGTGGATAACTATGTGGATAACTAATGGATAACTAATGGATAACTATGTGGATAACTATGTGGATAACTATGTGGATAACTAATGGATAACTAATGGATAACTAAGTGGATAACTAATGGATAACTAATGGATAACTATGTGGATAACTAATGGATAACTAATGGATAACTAATGGATAACTAATGGATAACTAATGGATAACTAATGGATAACTAATGGATAACTAATGGATAACTATGTGGATAACTAATGGATAACTAATGGATAACTAATGGATAACTATGTGGATAACTAATGGATAACTAATGGATAACTATGTGGATAACTAATGGATAACTATGTGGATAACTATGTGGATAACTAATGGATAACTAATGGATAACTATGCTTGGATAACAAGTGGATAACTATGTGGATAACTATGTGGATAACTAATGGATAACTATGTGGATAACTCGTGGATAACTAATGGATAACTAATGGATAACTAAGTGGATAACTAAGTGGATAACTAATAGATAACTACTTGGATAACTATGTGGATAACTATGTGGATAACTAATGGATAACTAAGTGGATAACTATATGAATAACTATATGAATGCTAATAGATAACTAATGGATAACTATAGCAGATATATGTGAATAACTATAGGATAACTAATAGACTAACTAATGAATAACTATAATGTAGATAACTATGTAGATAACTATAGATAACTAATAAACTAATAGATAACTTTAGATAACTAACTAACTATGAATAACTATGTGGATAACTAATGGATAACTAATGGATAACTAATAATGGATAACTAATGGATAACTATGTGGATAACTAATGGATAACTAATGAGATAACTAATGGATAACTAATGGATAACTATGTGGATAACTATGTGGATAACTAATGGATAACTAATGGATAACTAAGTGGATAACTAATGGATAACTAATGGATAACTATGTGGATAACTAATGGATAACTAATGGATAACTAATGGATAACTAATGGATAACTATGTGGATAACTAATGGATAACTAATGGATAACTAATGGATAACTATGTGGATAACTAATGGATAACTAATGGATAACTATGTGGATAACTATGTGGATAACTAATGGATAACTATGTGGATAACTATGTGGATAACTAATGGATAACTAATGGATAACTATGTGGATAACTATGTGGATAACTAATGGATAACTAATGGATAACTAATGGATAACTAATGGATAACTATGTGGATAACTATGTGGATAACTAATGGATAACTAATGGATAACTATGTGGATAACTAAGTGGATAACTATGTGGATAACTATGTGGATAACTAATGGATAACTATGTGGATAACTACGTGGATAACTAATGGATAACTAATGGATAACTAAGTGGATAACTAAGTGGATAACTAATGGATAACTATGTGGATAACTATGTGGATAACTATGTGGATAACTAATGGATAACTAAGTGGATAACTATGTGGATAACTATGTGGATAACTAATGGATAACTAATGGATAACTATGTGGATAACTATGTGGATAACTATGTGGATAACTAATGGATAACTAATGGATAACTATGTGGATAACTATGTGGATAACTATGTGCATAACTATGTGGATAACTAATGGATAACTAATGGATAACTATGTGGATAACTAATGGATAACTAATGGATAACTAATGGATAACTATGTGGATAACTAATGGATAACTATGTGGATAACTATGTGGATAACTAATGGATAACTAATGGATAACTATGTGGATAACTAATGGATAACTAATGGATAACTAAGTGGATAACTAATGGATAACTAATGGATAACTATGTGGATAACTAATGGATAACTAATGGATAACTAATGGATAACTAATGGATAACTATGTGGATAACTAATGGATAACTAATGGATAACTAATGGATAACTATGTGGATAACTAATGGATAACTAATGGATAACTATGTGGATAACTAATGGATAACTAATGGATAACTATGTGGATAACTAAGTGGATAACTAATGGATAACTATGTGGATAACTATGTGGATAACTAATGGATAACTAATGGATAACTAATGGATAACTATGTGGATAACTAATGGATAACTATATGGATAACTAATGGATAACTATGTGGATAACTAATGGATAACTAATGGATAACTATGTGGATAACTATGTGGATAACTATATGGATAACTAATGGATAACTATGTGGATAACTATGTGGATAACTAATGGATAACTAATGGATAACTATGTGGATAACTATGTGGATAACTAATGGATAACTATTGGATAACTATTGGATAACTATGTACAGGATAACTAATAGGATATAACAGATATAATGGATAACTATCTTGGATAACTATTGGATAACGATGGATAACTAATGGATAACTATGTGGATAACTATGTGGATAACTATGTGGATAACTACATGGATAACTAATGGATAACTATATGGATAACTAATGGATAACTAATGGATAACTAATGGATAACTGGTGGATGATAATGGATAACTAATGGATAACTATGTGGATAACT